>NC_141535.1:97235000-97457500 GCF_021556685.1 Rattus norvegicus
TTTTGGGCCCATTTCTTACATGCTTGGTGAGAGGTTATCTTTACATAAAAACAAAGAACCTTTGAACTATATGCAAACATTATAAGTAAGGAGACCAAATAGTCTAAAATTATACATATTAGACTCAACAAAGAAATAACATTATAATAGCTGTATGAACAGAGACAAAGGGAAGCATTTTCTGTGTCCATCTATAAATAGCAAAATCAAACTTGGAATCAATCAGGTCATCCAACTACACTCACCAACTCTAAAAATTCATTATATTGTCCCTTGGTAGTGACAATGTGAGAAAGCAACATTTCTTTCCTGTATTTTACAATATTTGATAATTTATGTAATTGTAAAAGCAGTTAGAAAATATGCCACTTCAATTTTATGTTAATGTTTGATAAAATACATCCATTATGTAGTTGATAAGTTCTGACACCTATTAAAACATATACTGAATTTCACAAAAAATTGAAAGTATTTTAGCTTTTAATTTTTCTTTTAAATAATGGTTTTAGTAACTGTCTAGGCATTGGAATTTCTACTCAATTAAAATTCTCCAGAAGTTATACATTTCTTCTATTTGAATATATTAACAGTAATTTCCACTTCATTTAAGTTAGATTGTTGGGGCGTTTGGCCCAATGTAGGAAGAGGATCACAGAAACTTTGTTAATATGAACTACATTGTGGTAGAAGTTCTCAGTCAGCTGACAGAACAAATGATATAATTTTGAGACTTTCCTTGTGATGATTCTGTTCAGAGGCCATAAGCACAGCTTCCTATCTCCAGTTTTTTAAATCTTTAGCATAGTTAAATCTACTTTCTTTACTGAATATTCCAGATTCTACAGCCCGATATTGCCATCTGGCAGTATTGAAATTTTACTATAAACTCTCATGTGAAATACACACAAGCAAGTGTACAGACCCTCCCATCAATCTCAGTGCCTAAGCAGCATGGAGTCTCCAGCCATATGGTAGTTGACTCACGGGTTTGTCTGACAAACTCTGTCTGAACTTTCCCAGATGTGTGATCCTCAGGCTCAGCCCTTCTCCTGTTAAGTGCTTGCTTGAAGGGAACTAAGAAAATGCCTTTTCCTGGTATAGCTCGCTTTATGTCTCTGCTGTCTCCACCATCTTGTTCTTTTTTGAAGTCTAGTGTATGCATTTCTTGTTATCATTTTCCCACGATCATCACCATGCCTCATAACTTCAGCAGTTTCTTTTCAGCATGAGACACTTTAGCTTCTGTTTTCCTAAACTTTGACCCTAAACAACCTTCCAGACTTATTCTGAGTATTTTTTCTTTCCTCAAATTAACCTGGCTTATTCAATTTCTCTTTTGTATCATTGCCAAAGGCAACTGTATTTCTTTGTTGCTTTAGATGGTGTCCTCTTGGCTTCACATTCAGGCTATTAGCAGATCCTATTTTTATTGTTTGCCCAGAGACAACATGTCTATCTTAAGAGTTCTTGCTTGTTGCATGTCAGTTTACTGAAAGTTACTCCTAATTCAGGAACAGGTTTACCATCTGTGATGGTTTTTATATATTCAGCCCAGGGAGTGGTACTATTAGAAGGTATGGCTGTGCTGGAATAGGTGTGACCTTGTTGGAGTAGGCCTGTCACTGTGGGTGTGGGTTTTAAGACCCTCATCCTAGTTACCTGGAAGTCAGTATTATGCTAGCACCCTTCCAATGAAGATGTAGAACTCTCAGCTCCTGCTGCACCATGCCTGCCTGGATGCTGCCATGTTCCTGCCTTGGCGATAATGGACTGAACTTCTGAACCTGTAAGTCAGCTCCAAGTAAATGTTGTCCATATAAAAGTTGCCTTGGTCATGGTGTCTTTACACAGCAGTAAAACCCTAACTAAGACATCCCTTGAGTGTATTCCAGGTTTCAGGTGAATTTGGGCTCCTACATGTGGCTTTATGTATACTTTTGTCTGGATCAAAACCACCAGCGACTATCTGTCCAGTAGCTATGACTTCTAAGAAATCATTCATTGCTTAAAATAGCAGATACTCTGGTCCCACCTGAACCTTTCTCTGTTTTCACAGCACTATTCTTTCTTGCCCTTGATACACATTAGTCCCAGCATCTGAAACGATATCTTCCTCTCTTCTATTGATCTGAGTTTCAGTTTTTCCTAAATTCATTCAGTGCTTTACCTTTTTAATAAAGTTTTTCTGATAACAAGTTGCCTTTATTAAACACCTAAAACCTTTTCATTCATTTTTTTAACATTGCAAATGTAAAATGTTAGTATCAGCTAGCTGTATTTTCATTTTTTTATACAGTAAATCACACTTGGTAGACCTAGTCGGCCTCCTACTCATGAACAGCATAAACTATCCTTAAATTCATGCCAGTCTCATTGCAGTTTCATTGAGGTTGCAGGTTTGCACCACTACATGTGACAGTAATGGGAGTTTCTTATAGGGCTTGGTTTTTGGTTCTTGTTTGTATGTTTGTAGTCCCATTGTCTATACTAGCTTACAGGATACATTCAGAATTAATATTGTGAGATAATAGCTACATATCTTATTTTCAATTTGGTTTCAACTTCATGTCATTCCTCTTTCAGGTTGTATCCTACATACCTGTCATTACATATTTTATTTCTCTATTTTGTGGTATTGTACAATATTATGAGATTTTGTGTTGGTGTACTATTATAATTGGATAGAATAAGTCACATTTGGTGATATTGTCTAATTCTATCGTTTTAAAGGTATCTTATCGAATGGTTTCTAAGTAATGTTTTCCAATTTAAAAGCCCCTATCAAGACATTTTACCTAACTGAAAACTGAGAAAAGGCAACTGTATGCCTTGCCTAAAAAAGAGATAGTATAATTTTTATTGATTTGTAAGAAGCAAAGTACTTAGGTAAATTTTACCAAGTAAATGTTTCTCCAGATACAAAAACATTTGTTTTAAGTGCTTTTATGGAACACATAGCATGAAGAGTTGAAAGTTGAGCACTCATTAGGTTGAAGGACTCAAAGCAAGATGTTTGAGAAATAACCGAATATATTAGAGCTGGGACTTAGCTCAAAAATAATATTCTGCTAGAAATACAGAAACTATTTTATGGTTCTAACTGGAACAGAGTTTCTTCAATTTTTCAAAAGCTGAAATAGAAACAATGAGGGTTTAAAAAACATTTTAATCGAATATTAACCATCATTGTCTACTGCACATACAAAATTATACTATATCAAATTGTTCGAAATAGGGGATGAGGCACTATACAGTGTACTTCTAGGCTACTGAAGTATTTAGGAAAAATTGGCTGATTTTTTAACTCTTTATTTTGTCCCCCTTCTTCACTTATGAGACTCATCATTTTCCATCTTGATTAATAGTGCAATTAAATAATAAAAATATATGCATGTTTGTATGTACATATGTGTTGGTTTTAATTGTATGGTTCTGTATGTTGCCATGCAATTACTTTATTGTCATTTCTCGTCAGGTCTCCATATTTACAGAGATATACAACCTTTGTCAAATTCCTTCCTATTCACGTATGTTATGGGTAAGCTAATCACTTGGGAAAAGAGTTATATTGTTATTAACAATCAACCAATGCTAGCCTACTAAGTAGATATGTAAAGTTTGACAGAACAACTTTAGAAAGAATTACCTTTCCAAAAGGGAAGAGGAAAGGATGCCTACCTTGTCCCATAGTCAGTGAAAGTTTACTTAATTTACTCATAGTAGTTTTGAAGTTTACTTAATTTTCTGAAGTTTAAGGAGTTCCTATCTGACTCATGACAGAATACTGAAGGCAAGAGACAACCCAAGAGGAATCTATTTCACTACAAAACCAACGGTAGAGAATTCTTACTTGCAAACCAACAACTGTCCCAGCTGGAACAAGCACAATAGTCCAGTAGATCTCTAGAAAAGAGACAGGCAGGGAAAACATTGTCATAGATCTCAACCACAAAGGCCATCTAGAAAGGTGCAGTCACCAGAAAAAGGAGACCAGCAGAGGCTCAGAGGAGATTATGGTCTGCATCATGAAAATTGCAATACATTGATTTCTGAAAAACCAACTCACTCAGTGCTCCAATGTGAATCTTTGAGTAAATGGAATTCAAAGCACATTCATGCTGTATGGTTATAGTTTCCACCAGCCATAGCGGCTGTGGACAGTGAGTTGTTTCCCTTCTTGGTCTCGTCTTGCAGAGATTGACGAGATTGGATACTGTAATTTAAAAGTGGGGATTTTGGATCAGTCTCAGTATGTCCCTCTGCAAATTTCCTACATTGAGGCTGTACCAGGATAAATGATACTGTCACAATGAACAAAGTGACAAAAGAGTTATTAATAAACCAAGATCAAAAGCCATAAGAACTGTTTGTATCACACCAATAGCAAGGACAAAGAAACCACAGAGTTGTTTATTTATAAATAACCCTGAAACACATGGGTGAAAGAGGCTTTCATGAACCTTTTGGGACATGAAAGGACACAATTTTATAATTTAAATTCCCCTGCTGAGCTTGCAATTTCTTCTATTATTCTATGCCACAAGTGGGTATTTGATGTAGAAAAGAACATGGGGGACACCCTGAAGCTACAAGTCTCATGGTGGTTTTCATTGTTCATCTTTAAACTGTTAAGTTTGTGACAGAGTAGGATCTATGATTTGGTAGGGTTGAAAATCACAATTAGCTTCTACAAGTTATTATAAAAGTTATATAATGATTACTTGAAATTACCTTTTATTTAACAGGACCTAGTTAAAGAAACTATGAAATTATCCAGAATTCCAACCAAAATAGATTAAAACTGCTGCTGATGTACATGGTTTGCGTATTCGTTTTTGTTGTCAAATTGTCACAAACCAGAGTCACCTGGAAATAGCAACTCCAACTGAAGACTCGTCTTCATCAAATTCGCCTACGGCATGTCTTGAGAAACCTGTTTTGATTGATAATTGATGGAGGAGAGCACAGTACATGTGGACATCACTATCTCTAGGCAGGCGGGCTTGCATTATATAAGCAAGCAATCTGTGAGAGACAGGGAACAAGCTAGTCACCAGGCTTCCTTCATGATTCCTGCCTCTATATTCCTGTCTTGGGTTCTTACCCTGACTTCCCCCAGTTATGGACCTTAACCTGAAAGTATAAGATAAAATAAACCCTTTCCTCCTCAAGTTATTTTTGGGTATGTGTTTATCACAGCAACACAATGTAAACTAGAATACATGTAGAGCAATATTTATTTATTTGTTTATTTATTTATTTATTTATTTATTTATTTATTTATTTATTTATTCTTTTCATTTATTCTTCTCTCATACAATGTGTCCCAACTGCAAATAAGACCAGACAAGGTTTGTCCACACCCACAAGCTCTGAATCACCATCACCAAGCAATAAACCATTAATGTATTAAAAAAAATGCTTGCTTTTTATTTCCTTGGGCCTATTAACACATTGATTGACAAAGCATTTTACTTTTATTGTTCTTACTTTCTAGTACAAAGAAAAATTATAGGTGAGAAGTTTTCTATGAGTATTATGAGTTATCTATGAGTATTGCTAGGTTCAAACTAGCACTTATTTTATTTGTTTATTATTTATTTTTTAAGATACAAAGGACATTTATTATTTTGTTGTCATACTAACTTTTTAAAACATTATTAAAATTTATTCTTCCCTTAAGTAATACATTCTGACCACAGTTTCCCCTCCCTCATCTCCCCTCCTAGTCCCTCTACCATCTCCCCTCCCCCATCTACTTTTGCATTATTTCCCTTCAGAAAAGGACAGGCATTCAGGGATATCAACCAAACATGGAATATAAATTCGCAATAAGACCAGGCACCTCCCCTCATATAAAGGCTGAGTGAGGCAAGGGGAAGAGGGTCCCAAAAGCACTCAAAATAGTCAGGGACAGTCTCTGCTCCCATAGTTAGGGGTCCTACAAGAAAACCAAGCTACACAATTATAACATATATGCAGAGGGCCTAGTTCAGACACATGCAGAATCTCTGATTTCAAATTTAGTGTCTATGAGCTCCCATGAATCCTGGTTAGTTGATTCAATACATTTGCTTGTGGTGTCCTTGACCCTTCTGGCTCCTATAATTCTTCTTGCCCCTCTTCCACAGAAATCCCAGAGCTCCTCCTAATGTTTAGTTGTGGGTCTCTACATCTGTTCCCATCAACTGCTAGATGAAGCCTTCTAATGGTGATTATTCCAGGCTCAGGTCTACAAGTATAGCACAATATCATAAATCATTTCAGTAATATTTTTTCTTACCAGATGTATTTGGTTTTGAGATAGATCTGGTCACAATTTATTAAGTTCTACAGTGTATTGTACAAGTTACACTCCTACCAGCAATGGAGGAGTTTTCTTCTTGTTATATATCCTTACCACAATGAGCTGTCACTTGAGTTTTTGACAGAGGTAGAGTGAAATCTCAGGATTGTTTAGATTTGCATTTTCCTGATAACTAAGGATGTTGAACATTGCTTTGTTTCTTAGCCATTTGAGATTCTTCTATTGAGATTTCATGGTATAGATCTGTACCCCATCTTTCTAATTTCTTGAGTTCTTTATATTCTGGATAATAGCCCTTTGTCAAATGTGCAATTGGTGAATCTCTCTTCCCATTCAGTATGCTGCCATTTTGTCCTTTTGATGGTATCTTTTGTGTTACAGAACCTTTTCAGTTTCATTAGGTCCCATTTATTAATTGTTGATCTAAGTGAAGATCAGAAAGATCAGTGTGGTTCAGAAAGTAATCACCTATGACAATGTGTTCAAGGCTATTCCCCATTTTCTCTTTTATCAAATTTAGTTTTATATTGAGGTCTTTGATCTACAGGGACTTGAGTTTTATGCAAGGTGACAGACAGAGATCTATTTGCAGTCTTCTTCATGCAGACATCCAGTTAGGCCAGCATCAGTTTTTGAAGATGTTTTGTTTTCCATTGACTAATCTGCTACTCAGGTGCAGGTCATAACAGTCAAAACAGGTAAGAGACCTACTTTCCCTGGGATCCCAAAGACCCAAAGCCCTGAAACCACTTCCCACCTACTTCCAGCTCCTGTTACCATGCATATACCACTACAGGGGCAGATATTTGACTCTCAGGTCAAGGCCATGACACTCAGAAGAATAGAGACACCTTGCTGAAACAAAGGCCACACTAGCTGCCAGAAGTCTAGCTCTCACACTGATGGAGATTCCACTCTGGACAAGAGGTCACAACAGCTACAAGAAATATAGACCATAAAGATCAGAAGACTAAGAAGAACCAGAAACCAAGGAACAAAATATGTACCCAACAAAGATAAACTCAAAAATAAGCTCCTAGACTTATATTAATTCCAAATCCACATGCCTAGACACCAATAGAAGAATACAATCAACAATAGTCTAGTCAATATGTCATTATCAGAGCCCAGATATCCTGCTACAGCAACTCTGAATATTCCAACACAGCTGCAATGTAAGAAAATGACCTTTAAACAAACTTTACGAAGATAATAAAAGTGCTTAAACAGAAAATTAATAAATCCCTTAAAGAAATAAAAGACAACAAACAAAAACACACACAAACTACCACTGCCAACAACAACAACAAAATTAAAATTAACAATCATTGGTATGAATGCCCCTCAATTCCCCAATAAAAAGACACAGGATAAAACAATGGATAGAGAAACAGCTTCCATCTTCTGCTACATATAAGAAACACATCTCAACATCAAAGATAAAGAATACCTCAGATTAGAGGCTTGAAAAGGGTTTTCAAAACAAATGGACTCAAAAAGTGTACTGGCTGGTTTTGTGTGTCAAACTTGAAACAAGCTGGAGCTATCACAGAAAAAGGAGCCTCAGCTGTGGAAATGCCTCCATGAGATCCAACTGTAAGGCACTTTCTCAACTAGTGATCAAGGTAGGAGGGCCCAGCCCTTTGTGGGCTGGTACTCTTGGGTTCTATAAGAGAGCAAGCTGAGCAAGCCAGGGGAAGCAAGCTAGTAAGTTACATCCCTTCATGGCCTGTACATCAACTCCTGCTTCTAGACATACTTGATTTCCAGTCTTAACTTTTTTTGGTGATGAACAGCAATTTGGAAATGTAAGCTGAATAAACACTTTCCTTCTCAACATGCTTCTTGGTCATGATGCAAGAAATAGAAACCCTGCCGAAGATAAGAAGTAAGCTAGTTTAGCCATTCTAATTTCTAACAATATAGAGTTTCAACCAAAATTAAACAAAGGAAATGGGCTTTAATAGTGGGACACTTCAATACCCCACCCTTACCAATGGACAGATTATCCTACAAAATCTAGAGAAATAATGGCACTAATAGATATTATGAACCAAATGGACCTAAGAGATATCTACAGAAGATCTTACCCAAACACAAAACAATATACTTTCTTCTCAACACCTCAAAAAACTTTCCCCCAAATTGACCACACGCTCAGGCACAAAGCAAGTTTCAACAGATACAAGAAAATCAAAATAACCCCCTGGATATTATCAGACCACCATGGATTAAAGTAGGATTTCAATAACAAGAGATACAACAAAATACCTACAATTTCATGGAAACTGAACATCTCTTTACTACATTATTACTGGATCAATGCAAAAACAAAGATATTAAAGACTTCCTAGGATTCAATGAAAATCAATATGCATATACCCTGCCTTATGGGACACAATGCAACCTATGCTAAGAGGAAAGTTGAAAGTACTAAGAGACTTCATTTAAAAAATTGGAAAGATCTCATACTAGCAACTTAACAGCACACCTGAAAGCTCTAGATCAAAAGGAAACAAACACACCGTAAGAGCAGTAGGTGGCAAGAAATAGTCAAACTCAGAACTGAAATCAATCAGTTAGAAAGAAAAGGAACAATACAAAGAATCAGTGAAAAAAAGAGTTAGTTCTTGAGAAAAATAAACAAGGTAAACCATCTTTCAAACTAACTAAAACACACAGAATATAGAAATTAGCAAAATCAGAAATGGAAAGAGGGACATAACAACACCAAGGAAATCCAAAAATTCATTAGGTCACAGTAATGTACTAAAAAATTCTTTTATAATAGTCCTGGTAATAACTTTTCTGAAGGACCCATCAATGAAAGGACATGACTTTAAGGTTCAAAAAGGTGGCTTTGTTTGATTTAAGCACTTTTTGCTTATAATTACTCTTGAAAAGCACTGAGAAATCCCCAACCACTAGATACTATGTAAAAGCAAGATTCAGTGGAAACATAAATCCAAGAAACAGAATTTTAAATGAAGTAACTATGGGAAAGGTGCAATTTTTTCTTATGTGTTTAAAGTATCACTTATTTAATCAAATAGCATTTTAAGTTACACTTTCATTAAGTCAAAATTATGGTCTTGTTATTTTATTCCCTCTAATTTACAGGATATTCTATCCTTTCTATTTATTAACTTTAATGTTTGATGGTTATTAGATTTCCGATGTGAGCTTCAGTTACCATTATTCCTTCATCATGACCACACTACAATGCTTTTCTCAAACCTTTTCCCCTCCCACTTTCATGACTTCCTTTTGTGTCATTTTTGAGTCTAGTTTCTTGCCTAATCATGGGACGAGGTGGTTGAGTGGAGTCAAGTCTACTTTTATCTTTTATCTAATGAAATCTGTGTGAAACTTCTTCAGAAATTTTCATAAAGTGAAAAGACTAGACTGTATCTGAAAAATTTCTAAATATCCACATAAAATGGTTGCCATTAGCACCTACATACCAGCAACAGATGGGCACACCAAAAAAAATAAGCTCAGAAGTCCGTGACTTCCTCAATTCTATGTTCTTTCAATGCACCCACATTTAAGATCTATGCTGGAGCAACCGTGGGAACAAATGAAACACTCTCCTGAGAAGTTATATGCATGTCTGGAAATTTTTGATGACTGCAGGCCTAATGCAAAGAAACAATCTGAACTCTATTGTCTGCAATTGCTTGAGGAAATTCAGCAGAGAGAACAGAAAAATAATCTGCAAGGTAATCTATCTTTTACTTGATGGTTTACTTTACCACTTTATTTAAATAAATCACAATTAAAGCAGCAAATATTGTTAAACACCACGAGGAGAAGAATTTAGCAGTTCACTGCTAGACTTGACCTGTAGAACTTGCAAGAGCTAATGCTTCTCTGTTTAACTCTGTATTTAATTAGCTCACATAAGTCTGTTGACACAACAGAAATTGATGAATAATATAAATCAGTATCTTTTTCCTTAGAGATTTGCTTAATAAATATTTACCAATATTCTACTGCTAACCAACCAAAACATACCAGTAATATTAATTGCAATAATCAATGAGGCTATGTGTGTTTGAAGTAACTGTGACTTAAATAATAAGCATAAATCAATTTGTTTTTAAATTTTTCAATCCTTAAATGGACTGTATGTAAAATGTATTTTAACATACTTGATTTCCCATTACAATTCATATATCTTAATTAAAAAATATTTTTAAATAGACACACTTATTACTACATATAAATTCATGAAATATAAACCAGTATTTGATACAATTAGCCATCTCTGATATGAAATGTCAAATTTGGGGCTTATGTTAATAATAGTTTGGCATGTGCTTTCTGTATGTCATAGATATTTATACTTGCTATAATAAAATAAACTTGTCTGTGTCAATAATTTCCCCTCAAACCTGAAAGAAATATATAGACCATTTGCTTTGGCAACCAGTGTCTAGAGGAATACCATTTGCAACTTATTTACTAAATGGTTGACTAGACCTTTGCAGGTGTCATCAAATTATGCTAAGAAAATCATTTAATGCTTACAGAGTTAAATTTCTCTTATATAAAATTATAATTGCAATCATTTATTTTATAGCACATTAGAAAGCTTTAATAATCTAATGCATCTACAATTCTCAAGAGATTATATTGTAAATAGTACCCCTAAACCTGTTCATGCATCCTTTTCCTTCTGCACAAATACATATGTACACATCAAGCTGTTGAGTTATTTTTGTGATGACATAACAACAACCTTCTACTCACCTTAAATAGGACATTAAGGAGAAAACAAAGAAATTCTTCAATCCAAGTCTATCTTGATGTCATGGTTTGTTTTCTACTGCGGTGATGAACACTGTGACTAAAAGCAGTGTTGGGAAACAAAGGGTACATTCAGCTTACAGTTGCAGTCCATTACTGAAGAACCTCAAGGTAGAAACTTACAGGATAGAACTGAAGCAGAGGTCATAAAGGAGTGCTACTTAAGTGCTTGTTCCTCATGGCTTAGGCTGTTTTCTTTACAATCTATAATCACTTTCCCTGGGGTGTGTTACTCACAGTGTGCTGGGACCACTTACAGCTATAAGCGCCAATCAACTCGGTTTTTGAAGAAACACCATTTTGTGTAAGACCAGGGGCTAAACTCCAATTCCAAGAAGAAAGCCACAAAGTCCACTTAAGCAAACATCCCATGGCAACCCCTACCCCTTAGCAGCAGCCAAGTCAGGCTACAATAGCACGGTCAAAGTAGACATATGTAACATAAGACATTCTGCAGAAAATAAAAAACCTAGTCATCCTGATGATCAGGTGGTTTTGCTCTGTGTTTGGTTCCTATAGAATATGTAGGAAATGCAGTTTTTAAAATATTAACTTGCTGAGCTGTATAGAAATTCTCCAAGTTTGCTATAACCACAATAAATACACTATACCCCTAGGTCTCATTCTGACCTGTTTATTGAAGACTGTGAGAGTTCTTGATCCTGAGCTCATAATAAAGACCCTTCTGTATTTACAAGGGAATTGACTCCTCAGTGGTTTTTTGGGTCCCTACAACCTAGTGCTGAATTCTATGAGACCTTCATAGAAGACCTAATACCAATACTCTCCAAACTATTCCACAAAATAGAAACAGAAGGAGTACTACCCAATTCCTCCTATGAAACAACAATTTTGCTTAAATCTAAACCATACAAAGACCCAACAAAGAAAGAGAACTTCAGACCAATTTTCCTTATGAATATAAATGCAAAATTACTCAATAAAATTCTAGCAAACTGAATCCAAGAACACATCAAAACAATCATCCACCATGATCAAAGGCTTCATCCCAGGTATGCAGGGATGGTTCAACATAAGGAAATCCATCAACGTAATCCACTATGTAAACAAACTCAAAGGGGAAAAACACATCATCATCTCATCAGATGCTGAGAAAGCGTTTGACAAAATTTAGCACCCTTTCATGATAAAAGTCTTGGAAAGATCAGGAATCCAAGGTCCATACATAAACATAGTAAAAGTAATATACAGCAAACCAGTAGTTAACATCAAGCTAAATGGAGAGAAACCTGAAGCAATCCCACTAAAATTAGGGACTATACAAGACTGCCCACTCTCTCCCTACTTATTCAATATAGTACTTGAAGTCCTAGCCAGAGCAGTCAGACAACAAAAGGAGATCAACGGGATACAAATTGGAAAAGAAATCAAAATATCACTATTTGCAGATGATATGATAGTATCTTAAGTGACCCCAAAGATTCTACCAGAGAACTCCTACAGCTGATAAACAACTTTAGCAAAGTGGCTGGATATAAAATTAACTCAAATAAATCAGTAGCTTTCCTCTACTCAAAGGATAAACAGGCTGAGAAAGAGATTAGGGATATGACATCAATAGTCACAATAGTCACAAATATTATAAAATACGTTCAGGTGACTCTAACCAAACAAGTGAAAGATCTGTATAACAAGAACTTTAAGTCTCTGAAGAAAGAAATTGAAGATCTCAGAAGATGAAAAAAATCTCCCATGCTCATGGATTGGCAGAATTAATATAGTAAAAATGTCTACCTTCCTGAGTGAGGTAACCCAATCACAGAAAAACACACATGGCATGCACTCATTGATAAGTGGATATTAGCCCAAATGCTCAAATTACCCTAAATGCACAGAACACATGAAACTCAAGAAGGATGACCAAAATGCTAATGCTTCTCTCCTTCTTTAAAAAGGGAACAAGAATACCCTTGGGAGGGAATACGGAGGTAAAGTTTAGAACAGAGGCCGAAGGAACGCCCATTCAGAGCCTGCCCCAAATGTGGCCCATACATATACAGCCACCAAGCTAGATAAGATGGGTGAAGCAAAGAAGTGCAGGCAGACAGGAGCTGGATGTAGATCTCTCCTGAGAGACTTAGCCAGAATATGGCAAGTAGATAGGTGAATGCCAGCAGCAAACCACTGAACTGAGAACGGGATCCCTGTTGAAGGAATCAGAGAAAGGACTGAAAGAGCTTGAAGGGGCTTGAGACCCCATATGAACAACAATGCCAATCAACCAGAGTTTCCAGGGACTAATCCACTCCCAAAGACTATAAATGGACTGACCCTGGGCTCCAAATTCATAGGTAGCAATGAATAGCCTAGTAAGAGTACCAGTGGAAGGGGAAGCCCTTGGTCCTGCCAAGACTGAACCCCCAGTGAATGTGATTGTTGGGAGGAGGGCAGTAAGGGGGTACGGATGGGGAGGGGAACACCCATATAGTAGGGGAGGGGGAGGAGTTAGGGAGATGTTGGCCTGGAAACTGGAAAAGGGAGTAACAATTGAAATGTAAATAAAAAATGCCCAATTTAAGAAAGATGGAGGAAAAAAAATGTCTATCTTGCCAAAAGCAATCTACAGATTCAATGCAATTCCAACTCAATTCTTCATAGAGTTAGAAAGAGCAATTTGCAAATTCATTTGGAATAACAAAAAACCCAGGCTAGGACAGCTCTCTTTTAAGCTCAGTGTACAACTGAGAAGGGCTTTTCCTTCTCTGACCTTGTCTGTGATGTCCAAAACCTCCAGACCCTCTACTTACAGAATGTCACATAATCTTGTTGAGATTACAAGTTCAGCTTCCTTTTTTTTCAGATAAGAACCTGCCCAACAGATACCTGGGATTCCTGCTATTCCTCTCCATGCAAATGAGACATTCACAGAACTTTAAAACTCTAGGCAATGATTTACATTTTCCCAGAAAACTCCTTCCCACCCTCTAAGATCCATACCTAACCCTGCTTCACCCTGAATAAAGTGCAAGCATACAAACCCATCCCAAATAAAGGTAAGATCAGAGAGCTAAGATGGCTGAGAAGCACCCCACCCCCACCCCTGCACTCACTCCCAGCAGGAGAAAGATCCTGTAGAACTCCATCCTTTCTAGAATCCATTTCATTCTTCCAGGACAGAGCACAGCTGGACCCCAGAACTCATACCACATTCTAACTAAACGGAAATAATGAATTCAAGTATGCCAGCAATGTGTGTCAACATAGCCAGGAACTTTTATTCTGTAACTTTATGCTATCCTGTATATTGTGCAGAAGAAAAAAGAACATTAATATCTTACTAATAAAACAATCAACTTTAATTTTTCCAGAGAGGGTATATTTCTCCTTGTTTTATTTATTCAATAACGTCATCCAGTCAGCATTTATAAATTGACTACTATATGTTAGGTACTGCAGTGAAGCTGAGTTAAGCAGCCATTGAATGGAAACATGAAAATCAAAGTGGAAAAGGACACAGCAAGCTTAGCAGTGTTGAGTAAAGGACACTTTGGGGCACAAGTGAATGAGAAATACGTCTAATCTAAGGACATGATCATTACAGTTTTCATAGAAGATTTTTCCCTAGACAGGCTTTAAAATTAAATATATCAGTGTATGACATGCATTTCAAGCTCAGATTGGTACGAGAAGAGGAACAAAAGCACAGACCGCAAGGGCACATTCAAGGAACTCTAGTGCTTTCAGTTCTGTTGCAGCATAGAGTCTGGAGAGAGAGAGAGTAAGACTAAAGATCACAGCACACTGGCTGTAGTAGATAACATAATAAGAGAACCAGGAACCTTGACAAGCTCCGTTGCTAGAATAAGAAACTTAAGTGCTAGATGGTGAAGACAGGAGACAATACAAAAGAGCATCTAAATTGTGAGTGGAGAAGCTTAGACTGTGGTGACCATGATAAGGTGCAAATTAATCTTCCAGAAGCAGAACTCAAAATTCTTCTAGAATCAAAGAATTTCCCTGCAGTGTGGTAACCATGATGAGGTGCAGAGCTCAGAAGTATGAATCTAAGCCGATTAGGAAACTCTTCCTGAGAACTGCAAATGTGAAATGGAACCTGGACTGCAGTGTATTTTGGCACTGTTTACTTGTGGACACATTGTGAACTGTATCTCTTTAACTATTTACTCTGTTTCAGAAACTTGTGAATGAAAATGAGGGTGAAGCCTTATTTGCATTACTTATCTCTGTATTTTTTTTTAACTAAGACATTGCAACATTCCTGTGTATATGTGTATGAGTCTGTGTTTGCTCCTGTGTGGATTCCTGTGTGTGCATGTGAAACTATTACAGAGCAGAGAACATGCTTCATCTTGAGTCATATAAAGATATGAATGAAAGAAAGTTGCTTAAGATTCGTAGTCAGAAACCACCAACCAAATAGTACACATGGAGCAAACCATGGCTCGAGTTTCATATGGAGCAGAGAATGGCCTTGTCAGGCATAAACGGGAGGAGAGACCCTCGGTCCAGTGAAGGTTTGATGCCCCATTGTAGGGGGATGTCAGGGCAGGGACATGGGAGGAAGTGGATTGGTGGTCGGGGAACACCCTCATAGAAGTAGGGGGAGGGGAGAAAGGAGAGGAGGTTTCCAGAGGGGAAACCAGGAAGGGGGATAACATTTGAAATGTAAATAAAGAAAATATCCAATAAAAAAGAAAAAAAAAAGATTTGAACTCAGGCAGACAGGCTTCCTTGCTATTTCCCAGGCCCATAATCAGATTCTGTTAGTATTCCTACTTTTCCCATGGAGAAACTGAGATTTCATGGGTTAAATAAGAAGAGTTAGAATTGAAGCCAACACTACCTTTAAAATCCTCTATTGTTGACATTATGGTAGGATAACTAGCTATTTGTATAACAATAAAATTTCAAAAAAACAGAACTAAAGATTAGTAGTATCCTGGCTAGCTTTATGTCAACTCAACACAAGCTAGAGTCACCTGACAGAGGGAACCTCAGTTGAGAAAATGCATCTATAAGATCCAGCCATAGCACTCCTTAATAAGTGATTGATAGGGGAGGGCCCAACCCATCGTGCATGGTGTTATTTTTAGGCTAGTGGTCCTACATTCTATAAGAAAGCAGATTGAGTAAGTTATTTTGAGCAAGTCAGTACCCAGCATTCCTCTCTGGCCTCTGCATCCGCTCCGGACTTTAGGTTCCTGCCCTGTTTGAGTTTCTACCTTGACTTCTAAGTAGTGGACTGTTACCTGGAAGTATGAAATGAAACAAACCCTTCCGTCCTCAAATGGCTTTCGTCATGGTTTTCTATCACAGCAATAGTCACCCAAACAAAGACATAATGCTGTTGCCTAATGCTAATCATGTTTCCTTCAATGTTGCATGTTGGTTTGTAATTGAATGTGTGCATGCACGTATGTTTATATTTATGCACCATCACATAACTTATTCTAGAGAATGTTACATGAGTTAATGAATATTAATTACAGTATACTTCAATGCTTGGATTGACTCTGTAAAGACACACAATCAATTGTACTGAAAAGTATACACTTTGAAAAACCTTTAAACATATTAGCATATACATAGCAATTTTCAAAGAAAATGGCCTACTTAATTAACTGATTGATGTACATAATGTATTAAACATGTAAAGGATCAAACAAATATGTGTCCTTGAACATATTTTATAGTTAACAATAAGATGAGTGGAGGCAGTGTATAAAAAATTTTGCCAATTTTTAGTGAATATATTTGCATCATATTGAGAGTATTGGGAAAAAGAATCTATTGTCCTTATTATAGTTATTCAATGCTTGTATTACACAGGACATGATAGCCTAATCAATATCTCCTGCTTCATAATATATCAGAAGGTTTCAAATGTCTATTTTATTGACATCTTTTAAAAGCTTTTAGCTTTTCTCTAATGTAGTGAGCTATGGCCATTGTGTTTGTTTATGCACACACAGCACTGTTTCACCTGTTTTGTTGTTGTTTCTAATGAGCACATGGAGTAAGCATGTGATCTATACCAGCCAATAACGATTTGCCATACTTTGGGCTTATCAACTGTCATAGGAATGAGCATCTGGACGAAACAGGAAACTTTATGTTGATTATATGTGTATAAAGAATTAGGAAACTTTTTAGTTCAGTTTTACATTGATCCTGTACACTAAAGATACAAGACTCCATGACCCATTATGAATACTTGGACCACTGAATGGGAGAAAAGCTATTGCTAGGTATGGAGAAAGAAAAATGGAATGAAAGTAAAACCATTTTTATCCTTAGAAGAAGCCATGACATTTCAATGATATGACCAACAATTTCTCAACACTTAGCTAGATTTGGGTTTTTTGTTTCTTCCTGTTCAAAGGAGCATGGCTATGAGTTCAAATTCTTGTTAGAATCACAAGCTCAGGAAAATCACATCTTTGGTCTTTAGTTTTGAACCTTTCAAAAATTTTAGTTTTGGGAGTATATCTCTCCTTGATCTTTCCTCCCTTCAAATACTCCAAAATAACCCTCCGCACTCTCCCTCATATTCACTGCCTCTTATTTCAGTAATTTTTATAGCATGCATATATGTATGTGTATACATATAGAATCCTAAGTATATCTTGCTCAATTCGCATGGTTCAGTTCTTTGTGTGTCACTGGATCACAAGTGGTGTGTGCTTCCTTGTGGAGGACTACCTGAGAATGGTAAATTGGGGAGGATTGCCTAGAGAGGACTGACACTCCTTTCTAACCTGTAAAATGACTAAGATAGGACTAATCCTCAGACCATTGTCTTCACTTGCATTTGATTTTCCCTAACATTATAGGTTTTATGATCTAAGAGATGAGTAACTGAATTTAAATGAGTATTTCACACTATAATCAAATGTTACTCAACATTACTTTGCTAAACATTTCGCTGACTATAAAACCCTTCAGAGTTCTGCACAGTAGAATGAAGAGAAAATAAAGAACACAAAAGGAGGAGATAGGTAGGAGGTTTTGCAGGATTTAATTCTTAACCTGTCACTGGATGCCAGAATAGGAACTGTAAATGAGTGCTTCCTCCCCCCAAAGAAGTTATCCATTCTCTATGGTAATAATCCAACTTTATTGCTTTATGCCTATTACTAAATATTTTATGTTAGAATTATTATCTGAACTTGAAAGCATAATAAATTCTTTGCCAATTAGATTTAATTCAGAAAAGTTTATTAAACACTTACTCTGATAAAGGAATAATTTACATATCACCCAAACTGGGTCTCTTTGGGTCTTATGCTTAGCGCTTTGCTGTGCACATTAAACACTCAATAAATGTTTGTTAAATTAAATTAAATTAAAGGAGTTGCTTTTACTGCAGCTTGCATGCCCTTCCATGATTAATGAATCATCACTAAGTGAGAAATTAATGAGTGTGCTTTTCGTATCAGGAGAAAAAATGTATTTCGTTTTGGAGAGGGACAAAATTTCACAGCAGGGAGGAAGAGAGACAACTTGAGGAATTAACAGGAAAGAAGCTTGCAATTACAGCTACTGACATGTGGATAAATTCAAAATAGCTGCCAAAATCACTACCTGGGAGCTGACATACACAGTGGTTTCAAGTTAATCAAGGCTTCCAAGCTGCTTTGCTGTACGGTTAGAAACGAACATGAAGTGAAAAACCTATTCATGACAGCTCCAAGCAGCTAAAGCTCAAGTGCAGACTTCCTACTGCTGCCATGTTTGCTGTCACCGTGCCTTCACCGCTCGTCCTCATTCTTGTAATCAAAGACTTAGTGCACATAAGTGAGGATCCTACACTAAAACTAGGCTGCCATGAATTGAAAAGACACAAGTGCCAGAGAAGGATCCTGAAGGAAATGTTCCTTAAAACACATGTGACATGTTAGAGGCTTGCAGCAAATAGGGAAATTTAAGCAATCAGGCAATCAGTGGGTGGAAGGGCCCAGCATGGAGCAGCTGTTCTTGAGGATGGACTGTAATTATCAGTGGAAAATAGACATGGCCACAGATAGTCTGCAGGAGCTAGCAAACAGAAAAAAAAGAAGCAAAGCCCATCCTGCAATCAGGTAACTGGTAAACCTAGATAAAAATTCAAGATAAAACCTGGATAAAAATCAGAGAGAATAACAAATGATTGAGCAGTGGGTGAGAAAAGCTAATAAAATATATATCCCTAGGTATCATTTGTATCTATGAATGATTATATTTTTGGATATGTATGAATGGTATATACATTTGTGCTAATAGCATCATTTATTTTACTTGGATGCCAACGAGTGGAAAACTATTCATAAGATTGGTCTGGTGTTCATTCACCAAATTACTGTCTGGGAACTCTAGTTCTCAATTACAAACACACAGTGTTGAACATAGATCATTGAAAAAAATGATTGAGATATGAGTCAAGTATCTACCACAAATCCATACATTCCTGGTCCATCTTCAGACATTTTGTTTGGAAACCAGAGAGGAAGAAAATACATATAAATAGATGGCCACCATGCACTCAGCGACATATACCTGTACTGCCAGTATCTGACCACTGCGAATTTTACTATAGTACTTCCTTTGTTGTTTTGCCATTAGCAATGGCGTCATGGTATGATGCATTACTAGATATAATAGACAGACAGTAAATATATTACTAGTGGTCTTATGAAACGATGAGCATGCCACATGATAGGAAGAAGCCAACTTGACGAATCATGACAAGGCAGCATCTGGCCCTCTCAGACCCCTGTCTACAAGGGGAGGAAAGAGTCCCCTGCTCCATTGCATGTATTCCATGAACAGTGCTCAAGGTGGCCAGTGGAGGTGAGGGTCTTGAATTTTAATTAAGAATAACCTGTTAATGTCAAAATGTAGAGACAGAGAAGAAGGGTAATATAAATCATATCAATATCTCCATTATCATTGTTTTACAGCAAAACTTCCCTTTCACTCATGTTCTCCCATTCTTCCTTTTTAGGTCTGGAAATAGGAGGCTCAAACCTGACTTGGTGTTCATGACCAGAAAAGAGGGGTGGTTGCAATTTTGGTTCAAAGTACATGTGGAGATGGAAATATTTTCAGATTTGACAAACGAACAGTGACTTTATAATATATTGGCAACTAATTTGAAGGATTTAAAGTAAAGACAATAATGATCCCCTGCAAAAGTCTTTTTCTTTCTGACACTGCCAATTAATTATAGACTAACAAGTTTTCCATTACTTACAAAGTTATACTCACCCACAGCAACTGTCACATAGTCACTGACATTGTAGCATTTCAAATTAAGAAAGAAATCTGTGTAAACTAATTTCTTCAATTATCCCAGTACTTATTTATACATTGCATAAAGATGTCAGTATAACACCATTTTAAATGTGATTATCTTAATTCTTTCTTGATTAAGACAGGATAATGTTAGCAGGCTTGAACTTGGTTAAATTTATTATAAAAACATGCATTTTATTTTATAATCTCATTTCTACAAATGGTATAGATGATGTAAATCCACTTTGAAAGTTAGACTAAATTTAGGGTAAAAAATGCCAAATTTTATATAAAAATAACTATCCCAAATAACTAATTTTTAATATAACATATTGCAACACTTAATTTTTTCCTACTATCAACAAGTTTCTTCCTTCATGTATGACATTCGGTTTTATAGTACATGCATTAGGCCAGCAATAGCTAATCTGGGCACAAAGTAAACGAAAAATGTTTGACCAGCCTTATAAATATGTGTGTTGCTACTTTCCTCACTAGTTCAGAACAATAAAACAGTCCGTTATGTAGTTGAGGATTGAGTTCACTGGAATCGGGCAGTGGGGGTTTTGAGGAAACGTGTGACTTAGCTAAGGACATGCTTTTGATTTATTAGCTGACTTCTGTGAAGACATATGAGAATTCTTAGTTCTTATATTCTGAGACACCTTTGATACAATCAAACCTCATAATCCCATCCCCCTTCCTTCTACTCCTAGGAGAAAGTACAATCAGGCAGAGGAAATGTTCCAGGGTCACCAGACTGTTTGCTTTTTAGTCTGTTAAAGTATACATTTTGAGAGAGAAAATAAATGACGTAGTATACTTACCTTATGGACTTTTGGATATGTGTGCTTCCTTTTTCAGTCAGTTTTTATAATGAAAATTTATAGAAACAAATAAAACGTCTCCTACAGCTTTAGTAATTTGATCATTTAAAAACAGTTACAGTTTATCAGATTATACAAACTACTAGAGCTCCAAAACAAAATTAGAGCTTGAAGGAGCAAACAAGCAATGGATAGATGCTTCAAAACCGGTTGGTAAATAGTGATAGAGAATGAGAAAGGAAATGGCTTTCACCATCAATGAACGCTTATTTACTACTGTCCATATGTGCTAAGGAAAGGTAAAGGAGCTCATTTGGATTGCTGCAGATAATCCTTTCTGTAATCCACAGGGGGAATTTAGGACTCAACTTAAATTTGCAGTCAAAAAATCCTCAGGATGAAAGGCACTGCTCAAGGTTCCCCAAATACTTCTTCACAGAGTATGGATATAATGCTCCTTGTCTCTATATTTTTCCCCTCTAAATTTTTTCCCCTCAATTTTAAAGCATGGTAAGTGACCTGTACTTTCTTAACTTCCATTTATAAATCTCTTAAATATAAATGAAGTTACCTACTGTTTCAGTCATCTCTGAAGTGTGTGTGGAGGGGTATGTGTGTTCTTTACATATTATAATTATATACACATATAAAGGTCAAGATGTGAAGGACTGATGATTGGTAAGGCAGACTTTTGTAGAAATTGGAAGTAAACAGACTTTGAACTTTCAGAGATAATATGTTACATGTGATTTACCACTAAGAAAGTCCAGAGTCCCCAAGTTACTTTAGAATAAGAATGTAAACTGCATTAGCCACATTAATCATATTCTTCTTACAGCTATATTTACAAAGAAAAAATGAGATGGAAAAAGCTTCACTGTATCTAGTTCACTAAGAGATACAATTACTGTAAGGAAGGACGTACTATTTCCATCTTTGTTCACCTTGTTGTTTTTTATGGGTTTTTGTTTTTTTGGATTTTTTAATTTACATTTCAAATATTATTCTCTTTCTAGGTTTCCCATCCATAAGCCCCCTATCCCATCCCCCTCCCCCCACTTCTATAACAGTGCTCCCCCTCCCCAACCACTCCCCTTACCCACCTCCCTGCCCTGAGATTCCCCTACACTGGTGGGGTGCAGCCTTGTCAGGATCAAGGGCTTCTCCTCCCGTTGGTGCCCAACAAAGTCATCCTCTGCTACATGTGTAGCTGAAGGCATGGGTCTGTCCATGTGTACTCTTTGGGTAGTGGTTTAGTCCCTGGGAGCTCTGGTTGGTTGGTATTGTTGTTCTTAGGGGTTGCAAGCCCCTTCAGTTCCATCAATCCTTTCTCTAACTACTCCAATGGGGACCCTATTCTCAGTTCAGTGATTTGCTGGGAGGATTCGCCTCTGTATTTGTCATGCTTTGGCAAAGCCTCTCAGAAGACAGCTCAGGCTCCTGTCTTCTTGGCTTCATCAATATTGTCTAGTTTTAGTGGATATATAGATATATAGATATATCCTGAATCCCCAGGTGGGGCAGGCTCTGAGTGGCCTTTCCTTACTCTCTGCTATAAACTTTCTCCATATCTCCTGTAAATATTTTTGTTCCCCCTTTTAAGAAGGATTGAATCATCTGCACTTTGGTCATCCTTCTTCTTGAGCTTCATGTGGTCTGTGGATTGTATCTTGGGTAATTTGAGCTTTGGGGCTAATACCCACTATGTGTGTTTTGGGGGATTGGGGTACCTCACTCAGGATGATATTTTCTATTTCCATTCACTTGCCTGTGAATTTCATGAAGTCATTGTTCTTGATAGCTGAGTAGTACTCCGTTGTGTAAATGTACCACATTTTATGTATCCATTCCTCTGTTGAAGGGCATCTGGGTTCTTTCAAGCTTCTGACTGTTATAAATACCGCCACAATGAACAGAGTGAAGCATGTGTCTTTGTTGTATGTTGGAGCATCATTTGGCTATATGCCCAGGAGTGGTATAGCTGGGTTCTCTGGTAGTAGTGTCCAATTTTTTGAGGACCTCCAGACTGATTTCTTGAATGGTTGTACCAGCTTTCAATCCCACCAAAAATGGAGGAGTGTTCCTCTAGCTCCACATCCTTGCCAGCATCTGTTGTCATCTCGGTTTTTGATCTTAGCCATTCTGACTGGTGTGAGGTGGAATCTCATGATTAAGGATGTTGGACATTGCTTTGGGTACTTCTCAGTCATTCAATATTCCTAAGCTGAGAATTCTTTGTTTAGCTCTGTACCCTATATATTGGATATTAGTCCTCTATCGGATGTAGGATTGGTAAAGATCTTTTCCCAAACTAAGGTCCCATTTGTTGATTCTTCATCTTAGAGCATAAGTCATTGGTGTTTTGTCCAGGAAATTTTATCTAGTGCCCATGTGATCGAGACGCTTCCCCACTTTATCCTCTATTAGTTTGAGTGTATCCGATTTTTTGTGGAGGTCCTTGATCCACTTGGACTTAATCTTTGTACAGGGTGAGAAGAATGGATCAATATGCATTTTTCTACATGCTGACTGCCTGTTGAACCAGCACCATTTGTTGAAAATGTTATCTTTTTCCCATTGGATGGTTTTAGTTCCTTTGTCAAAGATCAAGTGACCATAGGTGTGTGGGTTCAGTTCTGGGTCTTCAATTCTATTCCACTGATCTACCTGCCTATCTCTGTATCAATACAATACATTTTTTTATCACTATTGCTCTGTAATACTGCTTGAGGTTAGGGATGGTGATTCTCCCTGAAGTTCTTTTATTGTTGAGTATAGTTTTCGCTATACTGCATTTTTTGTTATTCTAAATGAATTTGCCAATTGCTCTTTCTAATTCTATGAAGAATTGATTTGGAATTTTGATGGGGATTGTATTGAATCTGCAGGTTGCTTTTGGCAAAATGGCTATTTTTACTATATTAATCCTGCCAATCCATGATCATGGGAGGTCTTTCCATCTTCTGAGATCTTCTTCAATTTCTTTCTTCAGAGACTTGAAGTTCTTATCATACAGATATTTCACTTGCTTGGTTAGAGTCACACCGATGTTTTTTATGTTATTTGTGATTATTATGAAAGGTGTCATTTCCTTAATTTCTTTCTCATCCTGTATATCCTTTGAGTAGAGGAAGGCTACTGATTTATTTGAGCTAATTTTATGCCCAGTCACTTTGCTGAAGTTGTTTATCAGGCTTAGTAGTTCTATGGTGGAACTTTTGGGGTCAAAAGTGTACTATCATATCATCTGCACTAGTGATATTTTGACTTCTTCCCTTCCAATTTGTATCCCTTTGCCCTCCTTTTGTTGTTTGATTGCTCTGGCTACGACTTTGAGTATACTCACTTTCTTCTTAAATTGAGTCTCTGAACTTCTACCCATAACAATCATAAACATGACAAACACCAGATAGCATAGGGACAGGAGAAACTAGCTGACATTTTGTTTGTCTGCCCATGATTATGTTCCATTGTTTTATTGGATTCTATCTGTCTGATAGGAAAACCTCAAAAATATAGGATGATTATAACAATATTTTGAATATAAAATTGAATGTCTATGACCTATACCTTTGTATAAGACACTCCTTTGGATTACATATTATTTAGAAGCTAGACTGTACTAAAGCCATTTCTTTAGTCCACTTCCAACATTGTTCCAAAATATCAGGGAATGGCCATGGAGGTTTACAAATAGGTGGTGGTGATCAAGATATTGCCAGGATGTCTCAATAATTTACAGAGATGAGTCTGGAGCCCAGGACCACCTGGTGAGTTGTGTGACTAATTATTTTTAAGTAGCTTTACTACCTTAGATGTGAGTCTTTATGTAATGCCTTTGCTAAGAACCCATAAATGCCATTTGATGCTATAAGGTCATGACCAGTCCATACCTTTGACAGCATTACAGATTTCTTAAGCAAATAAGCATTTTTGTGGACTTTAAGTACACAACTTTTTTTAAAGGTTATTGTTTGAGATTGTAATACTGTGTTTTGATCAAGTCCACCATTATTTTATCCTCTCCAACTCCTAATTATATACTCCCCACCATTGTTCTTCCAAATTACATACATATGCTCTTTTCTTTTTCTTTTTCTTTTTTATCTTTATTAACTTGGGTATTTCTTATTTACATTTCGATTGTTATTCCCTTTCCCAGTTTCCCGGCCAACATTCCCCTAACCTCTTCTCTATGGGTGTTCCCCTCCCCATCCTCCCTCCATTACTGCCCTCCTCCCAAGGGCTTCCCCTTCCACCTGTGCTCTTACTATGCTATTCATTGCTACCTATAACGTTTGAGCCCAGGGTCAGTCCATGTATAGTCTTTGGGTAGTGGCTTAGTCCCTGGAAGCTCTGGTTGGTTGGCATTGTTGTTCATATGGGGTCTCAAGCCCCTTCAAACTCTTTTAGTCCTTTCTCTGATTCCTTCAATGGGGGTCCTATTCTCAGTTCGGTGGTTTAATGATGGCATTCTAGTCATATCTTACCTACATTATTTCATTTTCGCTCACAACTCCATGGTAAAAGGAAGAAATCTCTTCATACTTTAGATCAGAAAGCCTGGAAGGACGATACTACTGACTGTTATATAATGACTGCAAGGCCCTGTATGGGTGTGTTCTAATATCACTAGTCACATGTAGCTTTTGAAGCATGTAAAATGTGGCTAAATAACCAAACAGTTGAATTTTTTAATGATTATATTTTATTTTTGTTTATTTTTTATTTTATGTGGTGTGTGTGTGTGTGTGTGTGTGTGTGTGTGTGTGTGTGTGTGTACAGCAGAGGCCTTAGGAGTATGTCAAATCTCTTCTATAAAGCTCAAATCCCTTCCTTCCTCTTTCCTTTCATTTTGTCTTCTTTCTTCCTTCTTTCCTTTTCTCCTTCCTTCTTTTTTTTTCCTTTCTGCTTTTTCTCTCACTATCGTATGAGAACACATGTACACACACATGTAGAGTCCAGGAGAAAACTTTCAGAAATCAGTGTCTTTTACTATGATAACTAGATTTTCAACTCAGGTCATCGGGATGCCTTTACCTGCTTCCAGCTTACATTTTGAGGTAGAATTGCTACAGTTGTGGCTATGGTATCTGGCTGTGAACTTTTAGAATATGTCCATCTTATTCCTAAACATAGGAGTTAAAAGTACATGGGTGCTAGACATTTGCTGTCAGGTCCTCTTGCTTTCACATTAAGCACTATTACACTATGCTTCTCAGACCAGTGACTTACTTTTTGGTCCCTGCTCTCCCAGGTTCAAGCTAACAACCAGAAGAGTAACAGTCAAGGGCTAATAGCTTCTTTCTCATCCATGCTGTGATTCTGACTGCCTTTATACTGTATGGCTTTCATCAATATAAGCTGTGCTGCTGAAAGGTGAGAAGCACAACAAATATGTCATGTCTCAAAGCCAGGCTTTCCCAGCTCTCCTCCCCTTATGCCATTTCTTGCATTCTTTCTACTCTCTTCCATGGTATTCTTTGAGGTTTATGTGAAAAATGTTGATATAGATAATTCAATCTCAACTGAGCACTCACGATTCTTCACAACTGCAGCCAGTTGGTAACCTCTGAGGCAATCATTATCCACTACAAAAACAAAAGCTTCTCTGACCGAAGTAGAGAGAAACACAAATAGATGGACATAAACATAATCATTCTGTCAATTAAAAGGGGAAAACAGACATGGGCTGAAGATCTAATGTTTTAAACTGTGGATCCACCTCTCTGAAAACTGTGACAGAGGCTGTTTTGTTGAGAAGACACATGACTTTGTAATGGAGAATATGAATATCAGATTCAGGGTGCCTGAAATAAATTCTGACTCTATTAAGTTTATCATCTGGGATAATTCATTTAAGTATCTTCATAAAAGAAAAAGAAAAATTAGGTAATAATTCTTTATACATAGCTGTGTTGCTAAGCTTCAAGGCAATGAAAAATCTAGAATACCCACAGTAGTCTCTGGATGGATTTGGTACTATAAAGCATTGCGCAATACTGTGATTTCACCAGACACAGAGAAATAGGATACTTTTGATTAGCATGGAGGCATTTGTACTATTATAGCATATATTAGTGTTTTTAATTATAAAGAACCTTAGAAATACTTACCTTCAACAATTACTATCTAAACATGTATTGACAGAGTTAAAGATTTTGATAGTGAGGAATCCATCATGATTCCTATCAAATGAGAATTTTCTAATTGTTTTTTGCTATAAGAACTAAACATTTCTCCCATGCTCATGGATTGGCAGGATTAATATAGTAAAAATGGCCATTCTACCAAAAGCAATCTACAGATTCAATGCAATCGCCATCAAAATACCAATCCAATTCTTCAAAGAGTTAGACAGAACAATTTGCAAATTCATCTGGAATAACAAAAAACCCAAGATAGCTAAAACTATCCTCAACAATGAAAGGACTTCAGGGGGAATCACTATCCCTGAACTCAAGCAGTATTACAGAGCAATAGTGATAAAAACTGCATGGTATTGGTACAGAGACAGACAGATAGACCAATGGAATAGAATTGAAGACCCAGAAATGAACCCACACACCTATGGGCACTTGATTTTTGACAAAGGAGCCAAAACCATCAAATGGAAAAAAGATAGCATTTTCAGCAAATGGTGCTGGTTCAACTGGAGGTCAGCATATTTAAGAAGGCAGATCGATCTATTCTTATCACCCTGTACAAAGCTTAAGTCCAAGTGGATAAAGGACCTCCACATCAAACCACATACACTCAAACTAATAGAAGAAAAACTAGGGAAGCATCTGGAACACATGGGCACTGGAAAAAAATTTCCTGAACAAAACACCAATGGCTTATGCTCTAAGATCAAGAATCGACAAATGGGATCTCATAAAACTGCAAAGCTTCTGTAAGGCAAAGGACACTGTGGTTAGGACAAATCAGCAACCAACAGATTGGGAAAAGATCTTTACCAATCCTACAACAGATAGAGGCCTTATATCCAAAATATACAAAGAACTCAAGAAGTTAGACCGCAGGGAAACAAATAACCCTATTAAAAAATGGGGTTCAGAGCTAAAAAAAGAATTCACAGCTGAGGAATGCTGAATGGCTGAGAAACACCTAAAGAAATGTTCAACATCTTTAGTCATAAAGGAAATGCAAATCAAAAGAACGCTGAGATTTCACCTCACACCAGTGAGAATGGCTAAGATCAAAAACTCAGGTGACAGCACATGCTGGCGAGGATGCGGAGAAAGAGGAACACTCCTCCATTGTTGGTGGGATTGCAGACTGGTACAACCGTTCTGGAAATCAGTCTGGAGGTTCCTCAGAAAATTGGACATTGAACTGCCTGAGGATCCAGCTATACCTTTCTTGGGCATATACCCAAAAGATGCCCCAACATATAAAAAAGACACGTGCTCCACTATGTTCATCGCAGCCTTATTTATAATAGCCAGAAGCTGGAAATAACCCAGATGCCCTTCAACAGAGGAATGGATACAGAAATGTGGTACATCTACACAATGGAATATTACTCAGCTATCAAAAACAACGAGTTTATGAAATTCGTAGGCAAATGGTTGGAACTGGAAAATATCATCCTGAGTGAGCTAACCCAATCAAAGAAAGACATACATGGTATGCACTCATTGATAAGTGGCTATTAGCCCAAATGCTTGAATTACCCTAGATCCCTAGAACAAACGAAACTCAAGACGGATGATCAAAATGTGAATGCTTCACTCCTTCTTTAAATGAGGAAAAAGAATACCCTTGGCAGGGAAGGGAGAGGCAAAGATTAAAACAGAGACTGAAGGAACACCCATTCAGAGCCTGCCCCACATGTGGCCCATACATATACAGCCACCCAATTAGACAAGATGGATGAAGCAAAGAAGTGCAGACCGACAGGAGCCGGATGTAGATCGCTCCTGAGAGACACAGCCAGAATACAGCAAATACAGAGGCGAATGCCAGCAGCAAACCACTGAACTGAGAATAGGTCCCCCGTTGAAGGAATCAGAGAAAGAACTGGAAGAGCTTGAAGGTGCTCGAGACCCCAAAAGTACAACAATGTCAAGCAACCAGAGCTTCCAGGGACTAAGCCACTACCTAAAGACTATTCATGGACTGACCCTGGACTCTGACCCCATAGGTAGCAATGAATATCCTAGTAAGTGCACCAGTGGAAGGGGAAGCCCTGGGTCCTGCTAAGACTGAACCCCCAGTGAACTAGACTATGGGGGGAGGGTGGCAATGGGGGGAGGTTTGGGAGGGGAACACCCATAAGGAAGGGGAGGGGGGAGGGTGATGTTTGTCCGGAAACCGGGAAAGGGAATAACACTTGAAATGTATATAAGAAATACTCAAGTTAATAAAAAAAAAATAAAAAAAAAATAAAAAAAAAACAATGACTTTATGAAATTCGTAGGCAAATGGTTAGAACTGGAAAATATCAGCTGAGTGAGGTAACCCAATCACAGAAAAACACACATGGTATGCACTCATTGATAAGTGGATATTAGCCCAAATGCTTGAATTACCCTAGATGCCTAGAACAAATGAAACTTATGACGGATGATCAAAATGCGAATGCTTCACTCCTTCTTTAAAAGGGGAACAAGAATACCCTTGGCAGGTAATAGAGAGGCAAAGATTAAAACAGACACAGAAGGAACACCCATTCAGAGCCTGCCCCACATGTGGCCCATACATATACAGCCACCCAATTAGACAAGATGGATGAAGCAAAGAAGTGCATGCTGATAGGAGCTGGATGTAGATCTCTCCTGAGAGACACAGCCAGAATACAGCAAATACAGAGGCGAATGCCAGCAGCAAACCACTGAACTGAGAACGGGACCCCAGTTGAAGGAATCAGAGAAAGAACTGGAAGAGCTTGAAGGGGCTGGAGACCCCTTATGAACAATGCCAAGCCACCAGAGCTTCCAGGGACTAAGCCACTACCTAAAGACTATACATGGACTGACCCTGGACTCTGACCTCATAGGTAGCATTGAATATCCTAGTAAGATCACCAGTGGAAGGGGAAGCCCTTGGTCCTGCTAAGACTGAATCCCCAGTGAATGTGATTGTTGGGGGGAGGGTGGCAATGGGGGGAGGATGGGGAGGGGAACACCCATAAATGAGGGGAGGGGGAGGGATTAGGCGGATGTTGACCCGAAAACCGGGAAAGGGAATAACACTCGAAATGTAAATAAGAAACACTCAAGTTAATAAAAAAAAAAAAAAAGGAAAAAAAAAAAGAACTAAGCATTTCCAGACAGTATTTCTGGTAATTGGCTTACCTATAAATAAACCTTCATTTCGTTTTTTGTTTGACTTACAAATACTTGGATAGCAAGAGAAAGTCATAAAACTTTAATCCATAAGTCTTAATTTGTTAATCTAAAACTCATATAAAAAGTAATTCACTGCAAAGCTGGCAGAAACAACTTTGCTCTGATGCATCTTAGAAATTCACTGATGTTTGACACTTAAATAAAAAGCAAACTTGATATGGGTATAATTAGAAATGTTTAATGCAACAGAGAAAACAGCTTGAGCTTGAATATAACTGTTAAGTACTATCTATAATAATAAAGTATTTGCTTCTTTCTATGAACAGCGATGGAATTGTTCTAAGCTCCAAATCCCCTTATGAGGTTTTTAAATGTAAGAGGAACAGACCAGCTTTGATTACTGAAAGTAGCCTGCAACATTTATCTTAAAAAAAGACTTTCTGAAGTGGAAAAACAAATATTTTTACCTACTTTGAAGTGAGACAGTTTTTAACAAAGCATTCCCAAAATTACTGTACTAGAAAACCAAAAGATGTACAATTCCTCCAATGTCACTCCCTTATTTTCCAAACCATGCTGGACAGTTTGGTATTACTGCTCATGTTCCTATTTTTGTTTCTTTTTTACATTTACATTTTCTTATATGAGCTGAGGACCAGCACCTTCTCTCTCTATGTCCTCTTCAAGTGACTAACATGGTATCATGCAGCAAAACAAACAGACAACAACAACAAACATGACACTGTCACTGAACTAAAGCAGTTAAGATTTTTTCAAAAATGATTTTAATACAGTAGCATTTATAAACAGATTAAACCATAGATTTTACATTCTTTCTACTCAAATACTTAGAAATTATTAAATTTTAGCATAGGGCTAGTTTCTACCTCGGATGTTATGAGACATTAAGTTATATAAGCCTATATACCTTTACCACGTCCTGTAGAGCCAGAGTGTAGAAGATGTCTTTGACATTTACCATGGTATGTAATCGATGGAAACCATCAGTAGACATCTGACAGCTTACTCTGATAAATCATTTAAACTTGGAGTAAAGGGTTCCCAATATGTCCACGACATTTCCTTTTCTAGTTTTTATGTGTATACATGTGTGTGCCTGTTTGTCTCCATCACTTTTCTACGGTAGTAACAAAACACGATGACCAGGGCAACCTATAAAGGAAAGCATTTAATTTTGGGGATTATGGTTCCAAAGGTTTTAAGAGGTTATAGTCTAAGACCATCCTGGCATGGTTGTAGGCAGGCATGGATCAGTAGCTTAGAATATAGATCTCCTCTAGAGACACTAGGCAGAGTATGACAACTGGAAATGCCTGAGCTTTCAAAACCTCAAAACCCACTTCCTGGACACCCACCTCTTAAACCTTCAGAAACAGTCTCACCCAGTGGTGACTGAAAGAATCTAGGAAAGACCTGAGTAAGGCAAACAGGTATGGACAGGTTCTGCCTCTTCCCCTTCGTCCCTGTTGTACCCTTAGACTGCATCCCTAAAGATAGCCACCAAGGTCTACTCACTTATTTGGTCACTGACTACTCCTGAGACTGATCACCAGGTCCATGTATCAAAGCATTAAGGTACAACAACAAAATTCATTATTTTGACTAACCTAATAAATACCCAACCAGAACTTACTGTCCTGTCACGCTCCCCATTTTCCCTATTAAAATGAATACATGTAAAGCCATTTTCTGTTTCTGTGTCATTCAGATTCAGTCACCTTGTCTCTTTGCACTGGGAACTTGGTGTTTGGGGGTGGTCTGTGCATAATCAGGGGTCCATCAGAGAGCACCCCAGCACCCCAAAGCATGGGGGTCCCTTCAGTGACCAAATGTTCAGACATATGAACCTATGGGCTCCATTCTCATTCAAAGTACCACAATGTTCATACTTGCCAACAAATATGCATGCATATTTATGGAGGTTAAATCCAGGTGTCTTCACTCTGGAGATAGCCACTTAAGTTCTCTCACTGATCTGTTGCTAAGTAGGCAAGTCTGGCTACTCAGTAAGCCCCAAGAATCTGTATGTCACTGCCCCTAGGCCCGGGGATTAGAGGTGTGTGCCAACACATTTAGCTTTCTTACATTAATTCTGGGGCTTGAACTCAGGTCCTCACTCACACATGTCAAGCATTTTACTGACTGAGATGTCTCCCTAATTCACAGTCTTTATGTTCATGAAGATACTGAAACCCCAAAACCATCGAATATTTGTCACAGGGCACTCATTTCAGGTTGCAATGGATAAAGTTGGTCACATTTCCTTCAGCTACTCACAGCTTTTCTAAATCTACAGCATATGTTCTTTTGGTAATTTTTGTTACCTATTGTGTTACTCCTCTCATTGTAGCAAAACACCTCAGGAGTAATTTGAAAGAAAGCCGCTGCTGCCACCACCAACCACTTCATCCCCTTCTTCCTTTTCTTCCTCTTCCTCTTCTTTCTTCCTCCTCCTTCTTTTTTCTTCCAATTTCATAAAAGTTCCACCATGTATTACTTAGGGTTTCACTGACAAGACCAGACACCATGACGAGGGCAACTCTTATAATTGCTAACTCTTATACGTTAAACTTAATTAAAATTTAATTGAGGCTGACTTACAGTTTCACAGGCTCGGTCCATTATCATCATGGCAGGAACATGACAGTGCCCAGACAGGCATGGTGCAGCAGGAGCTGAGAGTTCAACTTCTTCATCTGAAGGCTGCTAAAAGACCCACTTCTAGGGTCTTAAGCCCACACCCACAGTGGCACACCTACTCCATACCTCTCAGTCATGCCACTCCCTGGGCCAAGCATACAAACCATCACAAGTCAACAATGCAAACATGGCAGGGATGGAGAGCATGCTATGGGAGCATCTCAGTCGGCATTAGCAGGGTTATACCAGCTAGAAACAGAGGCAGCTAGTCTGTGTCTGAGGTAAATAGATAAAGCCCTCAAGGTCAGCGCTAATGGTCTACTTCTATCAGCAGGGCCCCATAATTCAATGGTTTGACCTCTACAAAAAGCACTGACAGTTAACAAACAACTGTTCATGTGTGCAAGCCATTTCCCACACAAATCCTAACACCTGGAGATACCAAGAGGCAAATCTTTGTCTTTACATTTGGAGAAACATACATTGATTAGACACAGCAATCCTTCTGGATATCTTCAAACTGCTTGAGAAGTAATATTAAATCCAACTACATCTGTAGCTTTTCATTCTTCTCACTAATTCTTTTTATTTAAGTAATATATTTTGATCAGATTTCTCCCTTCTCCATACTCTTCCTAGATCCTACCTACCCAACTTCATGCTCTTTCTCCCCTCTTTCAAAACAGAACAAACAAAACAAAAACAAGATGTAAAACAAACAAACAAAAACCCACATGAGAATAGTGATCTAGTACTAGTCCTGAAGCTCCAAAATAATGAGTGAAGAGGGTTTGCTGAGACTATCTCATCCAGAGACTTTACTGTGTTTTAGAAGCTTCCCGTAGAAAAGATTCCCTGACATTAAGGAAGAGTTAAGGGTTTGTGAGGTTGGGATAAAGCTAAGCACTAGATGCTGACACATCAAGGTTAATGGTGTCAGTTAAAATATTGCCATATATATTGGCACACACACACACACACACACACACACGCACACACGCACACACACATTCATATTCTTCTTCACTGACTTTCTCTGTCATGGGAGATAAGATATACAGTACAAAGAAATATATGTAGAAAGAGAAACATTTTGTAATGAAATTATTTAATGCTTACTCTTTTAGGCCAATAGAATCTCCCTGCCTGAGATGTGGAGGGAATATCATCTTCTCAGTTTTAGGAACAAAACTAACGTCAGCAGCCAACCTGGAGCTGGGCTAGTATCTAGAACATATTAGCTTCTCTTATGGTTGTAATTATGTTACTCTAGAAAACCATCAAACAACAACGACAACAAAAACAAAATCATGATTTCAAAGAATATATTCAGACAGCCAAGAGACCCCTGTGTTTAACTACAGACTTGGGTTGAAACTGCAGCCATAGAAAAATGGCCTTTAGAATCCTAATCCATTAAAACAAAAAGGAGTCTTAGAGGACATGTCAAACAGATGAGAGATTAAGAAACTAAGGCCCCTGACAGTTAGGAGACCTTTCAAAGATCACAGAACTGTCAAAGACAAATCAGGCAGGCAGGCCTCTTCATGGATTTCATATCTACAACTGCCTGCTTAGTAATGTTGTGAAGCTGAAGTGGAATCCTTACATTTAAATTTATAAAAGACACTTAAATCTATGCAGACTAGAAATATGAGGTATGTTAAAGAGACAGCAAGACTGGAGATAATAGGAAAAATATATTTCTTTTTGTCTTGTTCAATAAGCTCTCTCTTGTCTTGTGGCTACAGCTTTTGGCTAGACATGGGACTGTGAAAACTTCTCCTTGGATTCATCTATTCCCTGGGAAGGAAGCTCAGTGTAGCTTAAGAGGAGAAAATTCCCCTCCATGTAATGATAAATTGTCTAGATTGAAAACTCAGACCATAAACAAATTTGAAAAGCACAGACATCTTACAAAATTAAACTTTCATCTATTGAATTTGAAATGATTCTTTAGAGGGAAAAAAAAGCCAAATATTTTAGGCTCCTCTTCATATGGTCTACCTTTGTTTTTCTGTGTTTATGGCTTACTCCTAGGTATCTGAAAATATATACATGATGGTTTTACTTGATTGTTTTACCATAGTAAAATATGTAATGTTTTGAGTGTAACTAACTAGCAGTGTTTCTCTTTCACAAAATATAAAATGCCCACAAGGTTTGAGATTTACTGCTTTATCTCGACTTTGCTGAAATCAAACACTGACAGGGTTATTATAGGTGATTGGTTATATGAGATGATAAAACACATGACCAAAGCAATGTGGGAGGAAAGGGCTTATTTAGTTTATGCTTCCACATCATAGTTCAAATCAAAGCAAGTTGAGGCAGGAACTCAAACAGGGCAGGAATCTGAAGGCAAGAGCTGATGCAGAGGCCACAGAAGAGTGCTGGCTTCCTGGCTTGCTTTATAAAACTTGGACCACATGCCCAATACAGATCCACAATACACTGGCCCTCCTCTGTCAATAACAAATTAAGAAAATATTTTACAGGCCTGCCTACAGCCGCATCTTACAAAGGCTTTTGCTTAACTGAGATTCCTTTCTCAGATGAATATAGTTTGCACTGAGTTAACATAAAACTAGTAGGCACACTGATCACATCTTTAAAAGGTTTAGCCATGCAAAATGTCTTTTGTGCATTTCCACTTTTCTTTTGTACCTCACAGAAACTCAATTTCCTATTTTCAAATAAATGATGTGACTAGACTCTCTGGGTGTTTCAAATTCAACTGAATATTATCTTTACAAATGTCAACTATACCAGCTAAATTAAGATTCAGTTGATTCAACCCATAGTCTAAAAAACTCAAGAATTTGAGTTCCAAATTTCTAAATGAACTTATATTTATAATTGAAGATACATTTTTTTCACTATGGGATAAAATTTTAAAGGAGGCAATCTTTTCTTTTTTTATTGGATATTTTTTATTTACATGTCAAATGTTATCTCCTTTCCTGGTTTCCCATCCATAAGCCCCTTACCCCCTCCCCCCACCCCCACCCCCTTCTTGTATGAGGGTGTTTCCACACCCATCCACCCACCCCTTCCCACCTTTCTGCCCTGACATCCCTACATTGGTGGGGTCCAGCCTTGGTAGGACCAAGGGCTTCACCCATTGCTGCCCAACAAGGCCATCCTTTGCTACAAATGCAGCTGGAGCCATGAGTCTGTCCATGTGTATTCTTTGGATGATGGTTTAGTCCCTGGGAGCTCTTGTTGGTTGGTATGTTGTTCTTATGGGGTTGCAAACACCTTAAGCTCCTTCAATCCTTTTTATAACTCCTCCAATGGGGACCCCATTCTCAGTTCAATGGTTGACTGCGAAAATTTGCCTCTGTATTTGTCATGGTCTGGCACAGCCTCCCAGGAGACAGCTATATCAGACTCCTGTCAGCATGCACTTCTTGGCTTGAGCAATATTGTCTGGGTTCTAACCTGGGTAGCTCCTAAATAACTGAAACAGAGACTTACAGATTTTGTCAACAATCATTAAGCACAATAACTGAGCAGCTATTTCTGATCCTCTGTGGTACCCAGCTAATTCCCAGCCACTTGCTTTCAGTCTCTTCTTGTCTTGTTTTCTACAGCCGTTTGTCCTCATGGAGAACTCCCTTGATGACTCCTTATTGTGTCGAACCCCATGACAACTGTCTTTTTCTTCCTCCACCTTGTGGGCCTTCTTCTGTACCTTCACTTGCCTACTGGTGAACTCTCCAAGTAGAAGAACTTGGCTCTTCTCCTTGGGTCCCCTGGCTAAGACTGGAAGTTGAGTCTTCCCCTCTCCTCTGCCCAGTAACTGGCTGTCTGGCCTTTTATAAGCAATCAGAGACAATTGAGAAACAATGTTCACACCACATTGATACAGGAAATTCTTCAATATTCATGACAATGCCTGTGTCTGAACTGTAACTACATCTCGGGGCACAGCAAACAGCATCTGAATACACAGTGCAGAAGACCAAAATCCAATGTTTTTATACAAGTATCCAGGCCCAAACTATCATCTCTCTCCCACTTTTCTTCACCCGTCCCTCTATCGACTCTGTACTGTAGGCCTATGTCTTAGGCTCCCAATACCCACCCATTTTCTTCTATTTGTTTTGCACACACACACACACACACACACACACACACACACACACACACACACACATACTTTGCATCCATCACACATGCTAGGTAAGTGCTATATCACCAAACTACATCCCAAACCTCAGTTTTTAATAGTTACAGGGAATTCTACTCCACATTCCAGAGCTAGCACAGATGCTTTCCAATAGGCTGAAACTATTTTCTACCATACCTACCACATTTGTCTTATGCTATGTGAACTTAAGGACCAACGAGGTATAATGATCTTAAGGTTCAAGTCATATAACCTGAGTTCAAATCTGCCATCTCTTGACTACAAATCAGACTGTCCTTTAGCCTTTCCTGGCTCCAAGTTCATTGTTTGTAATACCTAACAGAATTGTTGTAACAACCTGAAGTTATTGTCTGATCTTGCTTTCTCTCACTGTGATAGAAACACCATGACCAAGGACAGGTTGGGAAAGGTTATTTAACTTACAGGTTACAGTCCTTGGTAAAGAGGAATCAGGGTAAGAACTCAAGGGAGGTACAGAGGCAGGTACCAAAGCTGAGATGATAAATGCTGATTAGTAGATTGATGTCTGAGGTTTGCTCAGCTTGATTTAAAATACAACTCAGGACTAGCTGCCCAGGGACTGACTAGACAGCCCCTAGTTAGGGCTTGGGGAATTTCATCAATCAGGGAAATGCCCCAAAGACTTGTTTACAGGCCAATCTTATGCAACTGAAGTTTCTTCTTCCCAGATGACCCTAGCTTATATTAAGTTTTCCAAAATTAACCAGAAGTTATACCATATATAATATATGCATTACACATATATGCATACATATACATATATATTCGAAAACCTTGTTTGGGTATCAACTTGACTCAAACTAGAACCATCAGAGGAAGGATCCTCAATTAAGAAAAAAGCCTCTCCGAGATCTAGATGTGAGGTATTTTCTTAATTAGTGGACAATGTGTGGTAGGGCCCAGCCCATGGTAGGTGGTGCCATCCCAGAACTGGTAGTCCTGGGTTCTGCAGGAAAGCAGGCTGATCAAGTGGCATAGAGCAAGCCAGAAAGCAGCTCTCCTCCATAGACTTCATATCAGTTTCTGCCTCCAGGATCCTGCTGTTTGAGTCCCTGTCCTATCTGTCTTCAGTGATTGAGTACAGTATGGAAATGTTAAGCCAAATAAACCCTTTCCTCCCCAACTTGCCCTTTGGTCATGGTGTTTTGTTGTCACAGCAAAAAATCCTAAGATACCTCAAAAGTAGTCAATAAATGTAAGTTAATGTCAATATCCAATTTTATTCTTCATCATTATCTGTAGGAGAAAAAGCTTCTACTCAGTAATTTTCCTTCGTATTATTTATTGTTGTATAGAAAATGAACTCCAAACTTAGTGTCTTTGAAAATATATTTCATAACTCTTACAGGTCCTCAATATGGGTTAAGCACATGACACCCCATCTTTTGGGAGGCTACAGTTAATGTACACATGGCTAAGGGCCAGAGACAATGGTCAAGTAGGGAAGAATCTGCTTCCAAACTCATGACTTGCTGACTGCTCTGTCTTACAGGCTGTTCATCTGGAGGCTTTGGTTCGTTCCTGGATGTTTGCTACAGGTCATCCTCCATTTCTTGATATAATAATTTCTTTATAGAACAATTTATCACATTTCAGCTCCTTTGTCAAAAAAGAAAACAAACAAACAAAAAAACCCAACCAACCAACCAACCAAACAACAACAACAACTACAACAGAAGGCAATATGGAGCAGACACAGCTTGGTACCTAATCAGGGATGGTCTCCTACCACTTTCTTTCCACTCGAGAAAAAGTCAAAGTCAAACTCACATTTAAGGAAAGAGATTGTACAAGAGTGTGGCTGTTGAGTCATCTTTGAATGCCTGCAAAACCTCATGAGCTCACTCCAGAAATAAAATAGAATTAATGTATAAAATATTTATTTAATGTGACATGAGAGGACTCAACAGAATTTTGATGATTTGTATATGCTTGACACAGGAAGTGGCACAAATAGAAGGTATGACCCTGCTAGAGTAGGTGTGACTTTGTTGAAACAGGTATGTCACTGTGGGTGTGGGCTATAAGATCCTCAACCTAGCTGCCTGGAAGTCAGTATTTTGCTGGCAGCCTTCAGATGACGATTTAGAACTCTCTGCTCCTCCTGCATCAAGCCTGCCTGGATGCTGCCTTGATGATAATGGATTAAACCTCTGAACCTGTAAGCCAGCCCTAATTAAATGATGTCCTTATGAGAGCTGCCTTGGTCATGGTGTCTGTTCACAGCAGTAGAACCCTAAAACAGCAATCAAATAGGTTTTTGTAAAACCAGTGATTAGAGAGATGTAAGCATGGAAAGGGGAAAGAGGAGCTGAGGGTCTCACCCCTGTTGCTAACCAGAAGACAGAGGAAGATAGCCCCCAAAGAGAGACTGTGGGTGATGTCCAGGCAATGCATACAGTCCTCTGCTAACAACAGTCAGGGAAAAAAAGGAGGGGAGAGAAGATGAGGGAAAGAGAGTGGAGGAAGGAAAAGAAATAGAACAAAGGAAAGGGAACAGAGGAAAGTGAAGGAAGGGAAAAGAAAGAAAGAGGGGGAAAAAAGAAATGAAAGAAACCTCAATCTGACATCAGCAAATAGCTAAATTTGGCAAACTATTAAACAACCAGTGAGCAAAAGGGCCACAGTCCTCCACTGAGCTTTATAGGAAAAACAGGGCCTGTAGGCACCTTGATTTTAGTGCGCTGAGGTCCATCTTGAGATATAAAATAAAAAAAAAAAGAGTTATTTTAAGGTGACAACTTCATAGTAATTCTTTACAGCAGCAACAGTAAAATAAAAAGATTGTATGATCAACTTTTTCTTAAAAGACCCAATTATATTGATTTAAGAATAATGTAATATGCTAATACAAATTTACGTTCTTAAAGTCAGCAATTTTAAAATATGTTAGCGGCATAAATCAATGTGTTCTTAACATTTTTATTGTTAAATTCTTTAAAGCCTAACAGCCACTAAAAGGCAAAAGGAGGATACAAGATGCCATTATATTTTCTTTGTACCTAAAGGTAAAAGAATAATCAATTTTTCTTCTTTAAACTCTCATAGTAAATGAAATATATTCATTCTTTCAGTACTCCTTAAAAGACCACAGTCAAGTCTTCATAAGATTCTTTCTTAGTACATCTGTACGAATAATTCTAGGCTTAAAATGTTAATGTGTTGAATTTACAAAAGCAAAACACACTATACTTTGCTTATTGTCTACACAGTCACCAACTTGATCCTTATTAGCTCCTACAAATTGGCCATGTCTGTCTTCTCTTTGGCTTGTTTTCTCATTAACACTGTGTAGCAATATTCCTCACCCAGGAATAAAACCAGGCCCAGGCTATCGTTCAATAAATGAGTGGATATGTTTTTAAGGCAAGTTTTAAAATAGCAAAATCAAGTTTTCTGAAGCTACTAGCTCAGTATAAAAATAAAGAAGTACACTATATTAATAAATCCGGAAATTATTTTAAATATTTTAAGCAGTAATTTTAAATGCTATGCTTCCTGGCATTTTTAAGAATCATCTAATATAATTCAAACTTCCTGTGAAGTTGGGATTTTTTATTGTCCAGATACTGTGATGCTCATGAGACTTATTAAAACTCTTTGAACTCAAGATGCTTTCTGAAAATGTCTTCTGTAGTTATTATTGTGTATGCACATGTGGTGTGTTTATATGTAATTGTTTTGTGTGTGTGTGTGTGTGTGTGTGTGTGTGTGTGTGTGTGTGTGTGTATGGGGCAGTCATACTGAACGATCCAAGACAAAGTACTCTTTCCCTTATGAGTATTTAGGAACCAATTTGTCCCTCCTGCTTAGCAGAAATTACCTTTCTTTGCTGAGCCTTCTCCCTGGTCCCCTTTTTAATTTTTTTCTTTTAAATTTCACCTTTGTCCTCATGAAGATCAAGTGAACTAGGCAAGAAAAAAAAATATACAGTTGTCTTCCCAGTATGTAGCATCTGAGACAGAAGTGCTTTGAGGCCAATCATAGCTACATTGCAAAAGACAGTCTCAAAAGCGAAAACACAAAAACAAAAACTAAAAGGTGAATCAGTCTATCCTTGGCCTACCAAGGAAAAGACAACATGGGCACCTTACTACACAAGTAACTCAAAGCCTTGCTCTTCAAAGAGAATTTACTCTCTTGAGCAACAGCGCCCAACGAAAACATAATGGGAATTACATTGATTTAAATTTTTTGGAACACTTTCAATATAATGGCCAATGCATCAAATTGATGAGTATTTTGTATCCCTTTATGATGTCTTAGAATTATGTCCATACGTTACAGGTAGAGTAGGCTTATTTCAAAGCAGTCACAAGAAGACAGTGGCCATCACTGGTGGTTATACAGGATGCATCTCTAGACATCTCCTTCCATTCTCTATCTGAATTCCATACCCAGCATCTCAACCGGGAGCTCCTCCTTCTTTGTCTTCTACACTGTTGGGGTTACTTGGTAGAAAAAGATTTGTTTGCCTTCTTTGTCCTCCATCCTATTTTGCCCCCAAGTTCTCCTTTAATGTATAGAAGATACTCTGGATGCCGATAGCACACTGTGCGAATCAGAATTGTACTGAGTGCATGATTCTGAGGTTCTTACTACATTCTCCTTTATCTTGCCCATGTGTGATGCTCTAAAACTCTGATGCTCAGGATAATTCTTGAAACAAAATACAAGGAAAGTGTTTGGGGTGTTGGAAACAATTGTATTCTTGTATCACTACCTAGACAAGCCTGGGTCCAGCTGGTGTAGGGTGGATATGGGGCGGGGTTGCAAGCATTAAAGAGTCATTACAAATTTGGTATAGGCTCTACCTGATTTCCTAAGAACCTTAAGACCAATCCACCCAGCCAGGGTCATTCCTGCTCATTGTCTCCAGACTGCCTTCCACCGGGTGGCTTTCAGCCAGCAAGGCTACTCGATGGGGACCTAGAGTGTTGCCACATATTTGGGGACAAGGTCAGACATCCGAGAGGACCCAAGGTCAGTCCCAGGCCTCAGTTGCGCAGGCGCACGTCTCTAGCCGGCGGCGCCTGTCCAGCGGCCCGCAGCGGCGTCCGAGGGATCAGAGCCCGCCCGCATTACCCAGAGGTCCCAACGGGATGTGACACGAAAGCCTCTTCACGCCGGTCCCTGACCCCGCGCTGACCGCTTGGTGACTCTTCTGCCAATCAGAGGCAGCTTTGCAGACCAATCCCAGGGCGTGGAGTGTCCTCTTCGGCGTCTCCTTCCATCGTCCCTTTGGTTCCTCGGCTCCTCGGCTCCTCGGCATTTTCCGCCGTTGGGCCGTATGCAGCTTTCCTCTAAACCACTGACTGTAATTTCCCAGGTTTCTTTCAGCCACTTCCGGGTCTTCCGTCGTTCCGGAAGCCCGCGAATTCCGGAAGCGAGGGCTACCCAGATTCGGCTAGGAAAAGCCCAGCTTGCCAGAGAATGTTTGAGAAAAGTTTGCGCGGCGCTGGTGTGTTCCGCAGACCCTGCAGGTCAGTGTCCGCTCGGAGGCGGTCCGGCGTGCGGGCCCCGCGCTCTCGGAGGACGGCCTGGCGACGTTCGCCTTGGCTGCAGGCCGCTGTGGCTTCCTGTCTTTCTGGAAGGAGCCAGCCTGTCTCTGGGTTTCCGGAAAGGCAGTAAAACAAATCCAAACTCCTAGTTTTCCCCTAGTTTAATGCCATCACACAAACAAAGCGACTCTGCAGGGAACCAACCTCTGCATTCCCCGGGGCGACGTTGCAGACAGCCCCGAAAGCGCCTCCTCGCCATTAACAGTACTAGGTATTTTTAACTCTTAAATAAGAATCTCTCGGGGTTTATGAAAAAGTTTTTTTTTTTTTTTCTCAATGTTTTGGAGTTTCAACCCTTTCTAGGGCCCATTCACTTAAAATCTCGGTCTTGGTCTCCGTTGGAAGAGGTACTGAAGATTTTCTTACGAGATAGCTTCTGATGTACATTGAAATTCATTAGTTTGTTATAAGGAATGTGATAATCATTTCTGTTCTTCTCTTAGGGGGGTCCTTAAAAGTCTTTGCTGGTTCGCTAATTTATTCACGTGCCATTTCACACACACAAAGACTCTTGGCAAAAGGATTTTTCACGTATGGAAACTTTCCCAATATGTCGGTTTCAAATATTCTGTGGCACCCTTTGCCACATTTTCATCTTGACTATTTTAAATAATTGATGTATGTCTAAGAGACCCCACCCTAGACGCCCTTACCAGTTTGTAGTCAAAACACCTTCCAGGAATGTGTGGCCTTTAGTTAAACCTGAACAGAATGGGTTTGGAGTGGCAGACTTTTCTTTCTTTTTACTGTCTTGATCCTTTTTGTACTACCAATTACTTGTATCCAGAACGATTACAGTTGAAAGACCATGAGCCAGGAGATTTGAAAGAGGAGTCAGTAGAATTAGTTTGGGGGGGAAAAAAAATGAAGCTTTTCTTTTTTCCCCCTTTAAGAAGTAAAATAACTGAGCATGCTAGGCCACTAAAAGGAAAAGAATTAAGTCCTAGTCTTGATTATAGTTTGTTTCTGCCTAGCTTTACCTTTTGGCCTAATTCTCCTTTTTAGTAATTAGAGGTAGCACTCAATCTGTGGTTTTAAAATTGTTCCATAAAAGAACTTTTGTAGAAATTTCCTGGAGCCATGCAGAGGAGAGACAAAGCCAGCCGACTGTCAGCTGTAGTTTAACAAGCACAGCTTGTTCTTATGTTCTTATATATATTCTTATATAACAGTGTTCCTGTTAGGATTTAATTCATATCTCGGACCAGATGATCTGCCTTGCTTTTTAGCATGAAAATTCTCCTTCTTAGGACAGTTGTTCATTTGTTTTCAGTCTGTGTTCATTTGATTATTCTGGCACCCCAAAGTTATATATTCATAGTTTCTAAAAGGGGCCAACATGGCAATGCTGTTTCATTTTATAAAATAGTGGTTCAAGTTTCATTCTGTCTTTTTGATCACTCATAATTCCTAATTTCCCTTCCTTCCAAATATTCTTGTTTTTCTTTTTTTTTTTTTTTGACTATAATTAAAGTTTAGTTTAAATTGATGGTCATAAAGGTCTTTGCAGTGATTTTCTGTTTGACCAGTTCAGTCTCTGAGCCTTAAAAGGTATGTGAGGACTTGCTGGCCATCCCTTGTCTAGTAAAATTAGGGATCTAGCACCATATCATCTTAAGTAATTTTCAGATTCCTATAGTGCAAAGAAAGTGTGAACTGTATCAGTTTTTATATCTGAACCAATGTTCACTTGAGTTTGCTTGTAACCTTCACCTGTTCTTGGTAATCTGGGTTAGAAAACAGGAGTGTAGGCTACATGTTCCCTGTCTTTTTCCTGTGAAGTAAAATTAGCTTCTAAGTACTCTGTGGCCCTCCTTCATTCCTTCAGAATGTGAAAGAAACCTTTGGAGAAGGGCCTCAGCTGGTCCATCTCTCCTTGACTGTGAGCCTGGCATTGATTTAAGCTGAGTACTATGGTTTTTATACTTGGTAGCAGAAAGAAGGAAGAGGACCATTGATCCTCCAGCCTTCCTAGTGTAGGCTATGTGGCTTTCCAGCCCATTTCCTTCAATACAGTCAAAAGTCCCTTTGATATTTTTTTTTCTGTATTTAATATGCATTCCTTTTTATCAGAGCTCAGATTTCTTTCCTGAGTGGGTAAAGTAAGACGAAACACCACATAATTATCTTTTCTTTCTTATTAAAACATATCATCCAGGAACTCCAAAGTTAATTCTGTCAGTGTCTTGTCTAGCCCTGTGTGGTAGATGTTTTGTATGTACCTGTATTCATAATAAATGATCATACCACATTTTTCACCCATATAAGTCTCTCTGTTAGGATTGACATTCAATCCCTTTGACTGATTCTCTGACCATAGGTCCCTATGGGGTAGGGAATGTGCATGGGAGCTTGGATGGTTTACCACATTCCTCTAATTTCTTTCTTCATCTGTAATTCAGAGAGCTTGGTTATGAAATTGGTCTTTTGAATGATCCTGACGAACAACAATGATAAAAAATGCTGTTTGTTGTGTTCTACAAATTTTATAGTGATTACCAGAAATTTATTAATTGTTACTTGACCTTAAATTATTTTTGTTTTAAAGTAGAGATAATAACAGCTACTGTTTTAGATGGATTCCAGAACATAATATAAAGGAAATATGTAGTGTCTGGTACGATTAGGTATTACTTGGTAATTTCTGTACTGTGATTGATACCTCTTTGATAACTTGGGGATATTTTCCCATTCTCTTTTACCATAAAAATTGCATTTAAATCTATGTTCTAATAATGTTGAAGTCATTTGGAATTCTTCTCTTAAGCAAGTTGATTCAAAAAATCCTTCAATTTATAGAATTTATACTTTGAAGATATCGTTTTTTCAGGTATTTCATCTGTGCATGAAGTACCTATAGTTGCCATTTCGGGCTTAGCCTTTGACAATAATTCTTCCAATGTGTCCTCTGGTGCCACCTTAAAGTAGTTATACTTTGGGGCCTTCATCACCTTGTTAATACAGGACACAGATACAGAGCATGCTCTGCCACTTCTAGCCCTGTGACTTTATAGTAGTTAGTAATCTTTTTATGTCCTCATTTTTGTTTTTGTTTTCCAGGACTGTCCCTTTATCATATATCCTGCTATATTTTCTTTATAGTTTTTCGAAGTCAGTGTTTAGTATTACCATGTTTCCATTTGGAAAGGGGTTTTTGTTTTCAAATGTCCTCCTTCCAAGTTTGCTAAAACACTTCTTATAAATTACAAGGTTTTGTTTATAATTGTTTTTTTCCCCAGTTGTAGTAAAATGACTTGTCCAGGGTCTCTTTGGTATGCCATTTCCTGTGTGCACTCAAACATGTCTTTAGTGTTGCAGGATGCCCTCTGTATAATGTAGAAACAGCAACTTTCTGAAAGAAAAGAATATGTAAACTTGCTACTTTCTTTTTAAAAAATGAGTGGGGTTAAGCCAAGGTGTTGAAAACTCTGTTTTTAAGGTTTTAAGATAGTGTTTTAGTTAACATTATATACTGCAATAAATACACAGTAACTGAAAATAAGCAAGGCCTTTGGGGAGAGGTGTGGTGTGTAATATGAATTGTAGTCTTATGGTTTTGTCTTGGTTTCTTAGGTTTTTCCAAAGAGGGGATTATGTATGTATGTATGTATGTATGTATGTATGTATGTATGTATGTATGTATATTTTATCCCCTCTGATAAGGAGCTTATCTCTACTCTCTTTTCTAAGAACTCTTTATCCCTTTTATTTTTCATCCATATTTTTAAAAAATTAAGAAAATGCTACAGTTTTGACTAAGGACTGAATGCAACTGAAAACTATGTTGGAGACCTAATGCCCACAGTTTGAAAGTTTAATGTGTCTTGGATACATCCAAATGAGCATTATTGTGATTTATCAGACTGGTTTGCTATAAAGTAATGGAAGTAAGTTTATTTGTGATAGAGGGAGGAACAACAGAGTAGTTACAATTAATTTAGCAAGTCTGGCAAAAGTGGGATTTGATGGGGTTTAGCACTGTTCGGAGTGCCAGAGGTCAGGGTATCCTAATGGATCTCAGCCACAGTTTTACTCTTACCTATGTTTGAAGTGTACTCTGGGAATCCAGTTAAGTCCCTCTCTGATGCATGTACCATTTGTAGTATTGATTTTAGTACAATGGACAGTAAATCTATCTGACTACACGAAGAATATCTTCTTAGATTCAAAAGGTCTGCACTTAGAGATTATTCACGCAATCTCCAAGTATGAAGTTTTAACCTAAAACTTAAAACCTAGAGAGAAATAAAATGAAGCTATAGTTCCATCCACTTTGATTAATGGAGTTCCTATGATTTCTGTCCTACTAAGGATGAGTTGTCAGCGGTAGATGGCCTAGAGATTCATTGGGATTTAGAGGTTTCTGCTGACAACGTTTACAGGACTGTAAATTTAAATGTAGAATTTCTGTAGGCAGTGTGCATTGACAAATATGTTTAATGGTAATACATCTAGTACTGAGAGTCCCAGAACAGGTCAATAATAATGTGTATATTGATAGCAGCAGTGTAGGAGATGTTACTCGGTATTATAGCTAAAATCCATGTTATCCTCTTAATCATAATTATATTAATATTGACAGGCCCCTGACAATACCCACATTATTATTGATAGATTTCTGTCAATAATGTGTTTTTAAATAAAATGTATTCATTGATAATTTGTACCACACTCAATAAAAGCTTTAAAGTACATACTGAAAATTTCCTTCTTCCTGAATGAGGTGAAATCATTTGCTATGGTTTTTCAGTGTATGTAGAAAATAAAGGTTTTATTTTGGGAAATGAAAATCAAAAAGAAAACAGGAGTTACTTAAGGCATGAGGTTATATGTTGCTGCTCTTCAAAAACCTGTTTCAGGATCTTTTTTATTTTATTTTTTAATCTGAAAGAAAAGCAGTGTGGCATGTGCCCTGATAAAATGTCAGCAGGGAACCTTTTTAACAGTTCTTAGTGCTAGGTCATTTGGTCTTAAACATATTTATGTAACAAGTTAGTTTAATTACCTTAAAACCCCGGGAGGTATTATACCTTTTATCTGTTCTTAGCCTAAGTATCTTTCACCTATATCTTTAAAGTATAAAGTCTGTTTCTAATGCTAATATTTTTGTCACAAATTGTAACTTTAATCAGTTTTATATGCTTTTTTTGCCTGAATAATAAATATTTCTTAAGAGTAACATGGATTCAAAAATGAGGGGAAATTTTTTAGAATGGGGTGTTAAAAGGTGTAATAGGATGAAACTTCACTAGGCATTTTGAAAAACAATATGTTTTACTCTTAATTCAGAATAATTCTGTTTACAAAAGCAAAAAGATTGAGGGTGACTTGTATTTATTTGAACTCTTAAACTTTGAGTCAGCATGTTTGAAATTGAGTATCAGTTTTAAAGAACCAAAAATATGGAAATTGCTAAAGCTTAGTTAAATTCTTGAAAGTAAAGTACCTGGTGGTTGAGCATTGGTATTGGCAATCACTGAATAGGAGCCAAGAAATTACCGGTTCACCAAAGTAGTAGAAATTTTGTTTGCCTAAAAATATGATAACTTAAGCAATCTTTTTTATTTGCATAGTTCTTATTGAAAATAAATTTCCTTCTCCAAAAATTCGCTACCATCTTGGACAACCCTTGGACTGTAGACATCCTGTAACTTCTCTCTTGCACAGTTTTCCTCTTACTCAGTGGACCGTGCTGTCAGGCTAAGCGTCTGAAATGTCATCATGATAATTTTCTCAGTCGTGATCAGTATCAGTGCAGCATCCCTGTCAGTGTACTTTGTCTAGTGTGTTATAGCCCAGCAGCCCAGCTCTTTTCCAAGGCCTCTCTGTTTTCTTTACCACAGATGACTTACCTATGCCAGGAGACATGAAAACACACTGATTAACTAACCAAGGATACATTCCAGCAGCTTCTGCTGAAATCAGTCTCGAAGAGTTTTAAGGAGACCATAGCCAGGAGTTCACATCTCGGGCCTTTTGCACAGCCTGTTCCTTTTTCCTAAGTATGAAAGATGCTTATCTTTTTTACTGAGGACTTTTGTGACCCTATTTATAATTTTCACATTTTCAGACTCATTCTTTGATTCAGAGATCCATGGCCAGTTCTGATTTTACTAAAGCTCAGTTGTGTTAATGTATGGGGAAAAAGGAAGTTCACTGATAATAAATATTTAGATCAAATTTGCTAGGTAGAAAAATGGCTGGCATTTATATGCCCAATTAATATTAGTTAAATTGAATAAGTATTTGTCAAAGAATTAGAAGTCACTAAAACAGACTACTTCCATTATGTTGAAATGATTTTATCTGATTTAAAGGCATTTATGACTTGCTTGCTTTATTTTATTTTATTTTATTTTATTTATTTTTTTTTGTACTTCACACCTATTACGGGCCAAATCTTATTATGCTGCAGTGATAGGAAGAGGATTCTATAATCAGATTAATTGAACCTCCAATTATATTTATTTCATCATTTCCTCTCCTGAGCACTGTCCTTCTCAAAAGGTAGTATTCTAAAAGATCTGTGCCTGCCAGAAAAGGGGGTTGGGGATGGAGTGGAGTTGGGGGAGAAGAAGTGAGTATAGTATTTTGTTTATAAACCTGGGGTTTGATACTTGAACTGTCTGTGCCCTGCTCTGTGGGACAGAATACCCCAGAAGGAGATAATATCTGTGTGCTCCTGAGGTTTCTTTATGTCCTAGTCACAGGCTTAACCATATCGATAGGGTTAAATTGCCAAGTGCATTGGTAGTAATGGAACCTGTGATGGTTTGTATATGCTTGGCCCAGGGAGTCTCACTATTAGAATGTATGGCCCTGTTGGTAGGTGTAAGTGTTTCACTGTGGTTGTAGGGTATAAGACCCTCACCCTAGCTGCCTGAAAGTCAGTCTTCTAATAGCAGCCTTCAGAAGAAGATGTAGAACTCAACTCCTCCTGCACTATGCCTGTCTGGATGCTTTTATGTTCCTGCTGTGATGATACTGGACTGGACCTCTGAATCTGTAAGCCAGTCCCAATTAAATGTTGTCTTTTATAAGACTTGCTTTAGTCATGGTGTCCTTTCACATCAGTAAAACCCTAAGACAGAAGCTAACCTTATTCTCTACAATTCCCATTTTATCTTGTTCAGAAAAGATACAAACTAAATGTAGGATAAGCCTACTGTCAGGTCTTCCTCCTGGCTCACATAAGCACATCTAATAGTGGTATTCTGTTTACATTTGTCTGCCACAATTACATTTTAATGATATAGACAATATTTCCTGGAAACAAATTCTTTTGACACAGGTTAAGGCATTATTGTGAGTAATATTGAAGATTGCGGTCTTTTCAAACTAGATTTGCCAAAATTAACTTGTAGTCTTTTTTCTTTTACACCCATCCTCAGCCAAGGTAATAAATGTGATAATAAGACTATTTTATAGTTTCCAAGCCACTTTTGTGACATCTAGTTTAATCTCAACAACCCATTGAAGTAGCTGTTATTTCCAGCTTTTAGAAGAAGAATCTAAGGCTAATGAATTTTTTCATCACAAAGCAAGTAGGAGACAGAGCTAGAACTTGAGCCAAGAAGTTTGATTTTTAACTTTGCTTCTCTCAGTCTGTCACAGCTGTGTAAAGATGGATGAAGAATATAATCTAGGTGAGGTATTCCATTGGACAAACTGTGTGCAATGGACAGTGTTTGTTGTCGGTTTACGACTAAGACACATCACCAAAACTGTTAAAATCTTGGAAATAAACCCTAAAACAAAACCCAGAGAAACAAATTATCCATCTGGGATGCAAAGGTTGAAGAACAGTTTAATGATAAGTCTTTTTGGTCTACTAAAGAGCCTTAGAAAGGGAGATGAGTAAGGCCAGCTGTCCCTAATCTACACTGGGGCCAGGCTTGGGGGTGAAGGGGGAAGCAAAGAAAAATGTTTAGCTATAACAGAAGAAATAAGACAGAATTTTTTAAATAGTATTGTTAAGTATTGGATCCGTTAGACTCTGCTAAGTTCTAAGTCTCCTTTTTTGGTAGTCATTAAAAATTCCTCTTTACTACATGATCTCAAGTATGTCTCTAGAAAGAAGGGTTTTGAAAAAGGTTGCGTGTCTGAGAAACTCCTCACTGACCTCTTATTAAATATCCATTAAGAACTTGAAACAGAGCTATCTTTCCAGTTATCACTTTACCAAGTTGTGTTGACATGCTGTTCACCTAGTGCGTTGACTAGCTTCCAACGGCCCCTGCCCCATCTTATACAAGTTTACAGTGATCATTCATGAGCAGCTCCTAGAAGCAGCCAGTTTCTGTTGAATTCAAGATCTGTAAGATTAAGATATTCCATTCTAGACCTTTCAGTTTTAGTATTTAAGAGAAATGTAAATTAGTATTGCTGGCCCCATAAAGCAAGCTGAACATCTCATCGCTCTTGGCTAGGAAAATCAACTGTCAAACTTAGTACTAGGGACCATATATGTAGGGCTCACATTGATTTGAACTGGGTGAGAAATCATGTAGGTTTGTGTTAGCTAATAGAATAATGATTTTTATTTTGGTTGTTGATGATTTGGTCTTTTTTTTTTTTCTTCTGTCTGACTGAGAGAGAGAAAGAGAGAGAGGGAGAGGGAGAGAGTAGAGATTGAGAGAGAGATCGAGAGATCAAGATCAAGAGATCGAGATCATATTGGGAAAAATGCCACTTTGGTTCTCTTTATTTGGCTTGCTTCTCATTTTAGGCCTTGAGTGATAGCCTTGAGAGCCAGGGCATATCTTTTTCTCTGTATTCTAAGATCCAGTTTTAATCAGGATTTTTGTGGAATTAACAATGGTTTTGAATTTCACAGACTTCTTAGTAAAAAAAAAATGCATACTGAGTCACTGGAAGGTTTATACCAGCTTTTGTAGATGAAGAAAACCAACTAGAAATGAGTAACAGGAAAAACATACAGTACTGAAGCGTATAGGTGATAGGAAGAAAAAAAAGATGAATTTTGCTTTGAAAATGACTAACCCAGAGGTTCTCCAAATCACTTCAGCAATTATGAGAAACATGAAATCTTGAGGACCCATGATATCTCTAATAAGTCAAAGTCTTAAGAGTGTAGTCCAACCTGATATCCAAAATGTATAAAGAACTCAAGAAATTAGACATGAACAAAACAAATAACCCAATTTTAAAAATGGGGTATTGATTTAATTGAGAATTCTTGACAAAAGAATTTCTAATGGCCAAGGTAGACTTAAAGAAATGTTCAAAATCCTTAGTCATCAAGGAAATGCAAATCAAAACAAACCTGAGATTCTACCTTACACCTGTCAGAATGGCCAAGATCAAAAACTCAAGGGATAGCAACTCATGCTGGTGCAATTGTGGAATAAGAAGAACACTCCTTCTCTGCTGGTAGGGGTACAAACTTGTACAAACACTTTGGTAATCGATTTGGTGGTTTCTCAGAAAATTGAGAATAGATCAAAACCCAGCAATATCACTCCTGGGCATATTCCCAAGAGATGTTCTTCCATACCACAAGGACATTTGCTCAACTATCTTCATAGCAGCTTTATTAGTAATAGCTAGAAACTGGAAACAATCTAGATTGCCCTCAAACGAGAAGAATGAATAAAGAACATTTGGTATATCTACACAATGGATTAAAAACAATAAAATCATGAAATTTCTAGACAAATGGGTAGAGCTAAAAAAGATCCTGAGTAAGGTAACCCAGACCCAGAAAAGCAAACATGGTATGTACTCACTGGATATTAGCCATAAAGGATTCCACACTACAATCCACAAACCCAAAGAAGCTAAGTAACAAGGAGGGCCCAAGGGAGAACACTTGAGTTTCACTGAGAAGAGTAAACAGAATAGACTTCAGAAGTTGATGGAGGGGGGAGACTATACAAGAGGAGGTGGAGATTGGAGCAGGCTTGATCTGGTGGAGATAGGACTGATTGAGAGAGTACTGGGAAAAACAACTGTAATTGGGAGAGTGAGATATCTCTGGGATGAACTAGAAACCGAGAACAATGGAAAATCTCAGGAATCTATGAGGGTGACCATAATGAAGATGCAAAGCAATGGTGGTTATGGAGCTTGAAATGGTCATCTTCTGTAACCAGGCAATACTTCCAGTTCAGGGATTGGGACTCCATCCCAGCCACAAAACCTTAGACCCATAATATGTCTTGCCTACAAGATGTTCTGGGATAAGGATGGAGCAGAAGTTGAGGGAATAGCCAACCAGTGACTAACCCAGCTTGAGATCTAATCCATGAGAGAGAGCCCATCCTTGTCACAACAATATTCTGCAATACTTGCAGACAGGAGCCTAACATAAATGTCATCAGAGAGGCTTCTCCCCGCAACTGATGGAACACGCAGAGACCTACAACCAAACATTTGAAGTTTGGGAAATCCTGTGGAAGAGGAAGATGAAGATTGAAGGAGCCACAGAGGTCAAGGACACCACAACCAAATATACAGAATCAACTAACCTGGGCTCATAGGAGCTCATAGATAGAGACTGAACCACCAACCAAAGAGCATGCATTAAGATGGACCTTGGCCCCATACATGTAAAACAGACATGGCAAGCTTGGTCTTCATGTGGGATCCCTAACAGCAGGGGCAGGGGCTGTCTCTGATTCTGCTGCCTGCCTGTGGATCTTTTTCTGCTAACTAGGCTGCCTTGTCTAGGCTCAATAGGAGAAGATGCACCTAGTACTACTGCAACTTGACATGCCAGGGCTGCTTGATGAGAGGCCTCCCCTTTTCTGAGGAGCAAGCGAGAACAGTGAATGGCAGAGGGAGGGACTAGGAGGAGAAAAAGGGGAAGCTGGTATCAGGATGTAAAGTAAATAAGTTACAATAAATAAATAGATAAAAAGAAACAAAGAAAGGAGAACCCAGCTATCTTTGACTGTGATCCTGTTAGTGATTCTGGTAAGCTCTTAAATTTGAAAAGGACTACACTAGATGAGTGAAGGTATAGAATATGCTCAATATGAAAGATGCACGTATCCTATGGATATTTATATCCTTTTATCAGATGAATGAGATGAATGCAAGGTTATCATTATAAAGAAAACTGAATTCATTGTGAGAAGATATGGCCCACCAGAAGTTTATATCACTACCTTCATTTAATGTTCAACTACATAAAGTAAATTATACTAGAAATGCCTGGGCTTTCAAAAATCTGCACCCAAACTGTCTACCCCATATATACATGGTAGCCACCAAGGCATCTTATAAAAACCCCTGACTTCAAAATTGTATGTGTGGCCTTCCATTCATGTATTTCTCATGTTAGAGCAATAGATCACCATCCAGTTACTTACTCCACTCTGCTTTGTTTCTTCTTTTTAATTCTTGACAATATCAGCTCTGCCTGCTCACCTTAGATATTCTCTCTCTCTCTCTCTCTCTCTCTCTCTCTCTCTCTCTCTCTCTCTCTCTCTCTCTCTCTGACTCTGTCTCTCTCTGTGTCTGTCTGTCTCTCTGTCTCCATGGATAGGTTTATACTTTACAGAACCATTAGCCTCTCACTGGATCTACTAACAGCCTGTTAAGTAGTCAGTGGCTTCAGTCCTCCTCATGTCCTTCCGCTTATGAGCTTCCGGCTCTTCTTCTTGCCTCTTACAGTGGTTTTAGTTTCTGTGACCTACTGACTCGATTGCTCCTTCCCAGAACCTGCTTAGATAGCTTCCCTCCAGGAACCTGTCTCCAGAAATGCAGTTGGAGGCACAGTGCCTTCAATTCCCCCTTGAAAATCACATACCCCAGCTCACTGTATTTGCCTGTTTATTTTATATAGCATACCCTCCCTGTCTCCCTCATTTAACCTAGGTAAATTTTAGGCTCTGCCATCCTCACAACTGCCTTTCATTCTGTTATATCACTGTCTCCAACCAAACAGGTAAATAGCAGGTAGACCACAAACACTATGAAGTAAATAAGAACCACTGTGTGTTTCATAGTAATTGGAAATAATTTTGGAGGTTACTTTTTTACCCTAAACTTTCATTCTGCTCATTTATCTATCAAATAATTATAGAATGCCTCTGTATATCAGGAATTATGATAGTTGCCCTGATTCAACTCTGAAAAATGCCCTAATAGTCATGATAGTACTTATCATGTAGTAGAGGAAATAGTTAACAAGTACATTATGTCCAACATAAAGAGATCAAGAGAGGAAGCTGGAATGCTACGGGCACAGGCAGAGGGGTGGCCAATCCAGATTTTAGAGTCAGGAGGAAGTGGTACTTGGTCCCTTACTTAGTCTCTCAGTTGATGAAAGAGGACACATGCTCCAAGCAAAAGAAGAAAAAAGATACACTGTATAAGGGTGGTAGTGGTCAGGGGCCTATGTTATAGGGTGGGCAGTGTCTAATGGGCCAGAAGGTAGATAAAGCAATAGAAGGCCTAGTGGAGGGGGGAGCAGCCAGACTTTTTAGGAAAAATAGTCTTTAGCAGTTAGTGATGAATGCATGAGGGAAAAAGTACACAGAACTAGCAGTCATTGGGAGTGGACTAGACTAGAAGACTGAGGAAAGGAGACTCAGTTTCTCTTTTTAATTTCTTTCATTTATTATAGCTCTTGACAAGTATGAGGCAAAAGCCTCTTGAAGCAGATGTGCAGCAGAATTCTCCACCACCTTTTGATAGGCCGCTGAGTGCTGAGGGGACCACAGGATCCAAGGAAAGGTTAGTTCTCCCTCAGAAGGGGATTGGCATTTGTATAGGGAAATCATCCCTCTTGTCTGGTTTAGTGGAAGATGTCACCCAGCAGCCTACATTATTCAAGGGTCATTTCGTTTCCTGGGTTTGAACTCCCAGACTCCACTATTAATTCAGTTTAGGACACTTGAGCGGCATAAAAATTCATTTCTTGAAAATGCTTGTGTGGTCAGAGGTAGTCTTCATTTCAAAAAGTACTTGTTCATTTTAGGAATGCTTTTGGTTCTTTTACTGTCTAAAACTTAACATTTAACATTTGCCTTTTTTAAAAAAAGATTTATTTTATGTATGTGAGTGCACTGTCACTCTCTTCAGACACACAGAAGAGGGCATCAGATCACATTACAGATGATTGGGAGCCACCATGCAATTGCTGGGAATTGAACTCAGGACCTCTGGAAGAACAGTCAGTGTTCTTAACCACTGAGCCATCTCTCCAGCCCCCTAACATATGCATTTAAATAAATTTCATGAAATAATTAAATTTGAAAGGAGTTTAAGATTTTTTTGTCTCTAGCCATTTGTTTTATACTGGAGAAACCCAAGGTGGGGAGGATCCGGTGAAACCTCTGGTTTCAGATCACATGAGCCACTGGCAAAAGTTGATGGCCACAGGGTCCATAGCTCTAGTGTAAGCTGTGCTTCTGTATGTTACTCTCATGGCCTCCCAAAGGCTTGAGAATGTACTTCAACTTTGTGTACTGAAAAAGCCTTATACTGTGTTTGCCCCAGTCTTATTAGTATGTAATTGACAAGGGCTATATATATGGAATAAATAACATGATGACCTCATATATGTGAGATAAGTACTGCAGTTAAGCAAACTGATCCGTCACAGCTCATCATTAGTGGAAGTACATGTGTGCACGTGTGCACATGTGTGTTTGAAGACAATCCTAGCCAAATTTAACAGGTATGCTGACTATAGTAGCCATGCGGGACAGTAAGTTCCAGAATTTACTCATCTTCTAACTTAGAATTGGCATTATTTGGCTAAGTCTCACCAATTTTCTTGCAATCACTATTTTATCTTCATCTTCCCTGAGTTCCACATGTTTATATTCTACATGAAAATAGATCAAGCAAGGGACCCACTTACAAACTACAGCTAATTTGGGTCATAAAGTTTTCTGGTTCATTTATAAGATGTAGCAGATGTCAGCTGATCTGTATATTAACTGTTGCAGTGACCAGATGTTCTTACTGCTGTCCTTAGCAATCGTAAATGGCTTAGGAGGTGCTCATACCTAGCTAACGTTAATTAACTTCTTAGATTTTTCTACTGTCTTCCTTCTTTACCATCTATTTCTTATATATTTATGAAATTATTATAGTACATATCTTTAACCATACCTTTTTTGGAGCACTTTAATAGCTCTGTGTCTAAAGTACACATTAGTTTTTTGGAAACGAAATAGAAGGAAAGTACATTTGAGGAAGATTGGGGATGACTTTAAACACACCCTCCAGTCTCATAGAAATGCAGCAACTCACAATGATGTCTGGACTTAGCCATCTGTCACCATGCTCTGTGTAGCTCATCTTTCTCTACTTGTGTTATTTGGCCTCATTGTTAGTTTTTGGATTTTAGTCTTTCTGGCAGAATATCTAACCAAGAAATATTATGTAGAGGTATATTTTGGAACAGCCATGTTCTCCCTCTTCTCCTATCCCTCCCTTTCTCTCTCTCTCTCTCTCTCTCTCTCTCTCTCTCTCTCTCTCTCTCTCTCTCTACATCGTCTCTCTTTCCTTAGCTCTCTCATCCTCCCAACTCATAAGGGACAAAGGGTGGGGGTGGGATAGGGTCAAGATGTAAAGGAGGGAAGAAGGAAAGAAAGACAGCTTCCAGTTAAGAAGACATTGCTTGCCGTTTTTACCGTACTAATCACTTAGGCCTATCTTCTGTGTTTCCAAGCAACTGACGTGGTCATAGAAGATTGCCACTGCTTGACGTTTCTCAATTGTATTTTTCCTAGACAGCATCAGAGAAGATATGGCTGCCAGAGAAGAGAGTACACAAAGTGCCAACAGAGTGCTGAGGATAAGTCAGCTGGATGCACTGGAACTGAATAAGGCCCTGGAGCAGCTCGTGTGGTCCCAGTTTACTCAGTGTTTTCATGGATTTAAGCCAGGACTGTTAGCTCGCTTTGAGCCAGAAGTGAAAGCATTTCTGTGGCTTTTCCTGTGGAGGTTCACCATCTATTCCAAAAATGCCACTGTGGGGCAGTCGGTTTTAAATATTCAGTACAAAAATGATTCTTCTCCCAACCCAGTATACCAACCACCAAGTAAAAATCAGAAACTGTTGTATGCTGTGTGCACTATTGGGGGGAGGTGGTTAGAAGAACGATGTTACGATTTGTTTCGAAACCGACATTTAGCATCTTTCGGGAAAGCCAAACAGTGCATGAATTTTGTGGTTGGACTTTTAAAATTAGGTGAGTTGATGAACTTCTTGATTTTTCTACAAAAAGGAAAGTTTGCAACTTTGACAGAACGCCTCCTTGGCATTTATTCTGTATTTTGCAAGCCCCAGAGCATGCGTGAAGTTGGCTTCGAGTACATGAATAGGGAACTTCTCTGGCATGGCTTTGCCGAATTTCTGGTTTTCCTCTTACCGCTCATCAATATCCAGAAGTTGAAAGCCAAGTTGTCTTCCTGGTGCATCCCCCTTACCAGCACTGCTGGTAGTGACAGTACACTAGGCAGCAGTGGAAAAGAGTGTGCTCTATGTGGAGAGTGGCCCACAATGCCTCATACTATTGGATGTGAGCATGTATTTTGTTACTACTGTGTTAAGAGTAGCTTCCTATTTGACATGTACTTTACGTGCCCTAAGTGTGGCACAGAAGTGCACAGTGTGCAGCCACTGAAATCAGGAATTGAAATGTCAGAAGTGAATGCTCTTTAGAAACCAAGTTGTTTCCTCTGAGGAAAGTGTATTGTATCCAATTCCTTGGAATTCGTCATCTTCAGTGTCATCTGTAGGTGGCTTTTAGCAGGAGTGTGCTGTGCGGCCACTCTCTTCCTTTCCAAGCACAACTCAGTTCTAATCACTGGAAACCAAGTGATTCTAGAGAATCTTATAAATCCTCATGTTATTTTTTGATCCCTAATACAATTTTTAATGTCAAGAATAATGGAAAATTTTGTCAGATGAATACTAAGAATGACTAAGAATGCTCCTTCATAGAAAAAGGTCAGACTCTAAAAATAAAACATTTTTGAGGCTCTGGGATGATTGTGCAATTATTTTCAGGATAAAGGAACATTATAAGCTGACATCATAAGACCCTTTTATGTTGAATCTCAAGCTCTAATATCTCGCTTGTAACTAAACTTTTCCCTGAAGCCAGGTTTCAAGAGGTTCAGTCCATAGCTGTCAGACCTGGTCAGAGTTGAATTCTTAGAGTCAAAATGTAAAAGGTGCTTAAAGCAACCTAGAAGCGAGTTCTGAGGACTGTGGGACAGCTAGTATGAAGAACTCTATTTTCTAAGCCTCTATCTGGGATCAGCACTCATGTTCGCACTAAGCATATTGGTAATCTTATGAAGTAAGACTAGAGGTCTTCTGAACTAATAATATAAGAATTCATCAAGTCCTCTTTCTCTCCAGTTTTTCTTTTGTTAAATAATAATAATATGAAAATATTGGGACTGTTTTTAATCGCATCACCAAAATAATAATAACACTTAGTTTTAAGTACTCTCAATTTTGGTGCTTTCACAATATGTTAAAATCTAATTGGCTCACATGTTAAATAATATCTATCTCTATATTTTGGAGGTGTAAAACTAACTTAGGTTGACAAATTTCTACTCTTAATTAGAATCTATTGAAAGATGGCTTTTAAGTAGCAACTGTAGACACATGAATGCATGAGTGGTAGACTCTGTGGGCATGATATGATATTTCACTCAACACGTATGGTATTGATGTGGCTGGAGGTACAGTAGTGAATAAGGAAACGTAGACTCCTCGGGTCTCTGTTCACCTAATGCTGAGCCGGCGCAGCTTCAGTTTAGTGTAAGATAGGTAAAGTACTTCACGGTCCTAGAAGATGTCTGGTGTTAGCCTCCTTTCTCCTCTCATTTTAAAACTTTATTGTGAAAAACTGAAAATTCAGGAAAATACACAGTTTTAAAATATAGATGAAAATATTCACTTATTTCCCTCATTGTACTGCATGTGAATGTCTTACTTCAGCCATCTTCACCACTGTAATACAGGGTGGGTCTGTCTTTCTCTTGTAAGTAAGTGGCATCAATTGTCTGAAGTGTATGTAAGACTGAGTTCCCACTAGATAAAGCCACAGAGCAGGCCAAGATGACCCAGGAACGCTGAGTAAAAGCGTCTGCTGCCAGTTCTCACAACCTGAATTTGGTCTCCAGAATCTAGGTGGTGAAAAGAAAACACGAGGTTCTCTGACTACATACCTCATATACACCATGGACTGTGTGAGTGTAGGGGTGGGTATCCAGCGCAGAGTTTGATGAAAGGAAAGGAATTTACTGATGCGTAAAAGTGAATTTACATCAACACTGCTGATCTCATCTGAATATAGATGCTCAAATTGCCTGTAAACCAGACTGGAGAGATGGGCTGAAGTTACTTGCAGGTCCTGAAGACATGAATTCCATCTTCAAAAATCACATGATTACATAATTCAAGGGGAAAGGTGACTCAGTTCCACAGGCTGTCCTTTGACTTCCAAACATACCACAGTATATGCATATACACAAGGAAATACAAATGTTAAAAAAAGCTCATGACAGGCTCACTCTGTGAGTTCTTTTTCTGATCAACAGTATACATTTCTGAGGAATATAGGACAGGCTTGAAACCCTGCCTGTGCCATTTCTGTGTGTGTGTGTTTAGGATAGTAAATACATGTTTACAACACAATTTAGCTTTTTATTACTATGAAAAAATGTCCTGAAAACAAAGGAGAATAGACTTATTTAGATGCATGGTTTCAGAGTTCTCAGACCTAGAAGCAGCTGGATCCAGTTGCTCTAGGTATGTGGGAAGGCAGATCACCATGGTGGAAGCCTATGGTGGGACAAAGATATCTACTCATGGCAGGCAGGCAGATAAGCTAACCCAGGGCGCAGATCCAAGGATCAGCTTCACGTAACTAAGGCAAACCTAGTTTCCTACACGTCCTAATAATGATGTCAAATAATCCACTGATGAGGTCAGAGCTCATGATTCAACTACTTTCCAACAACTAACAGCCATACTTTTAACACGTGAGCCTTCAGCAAACAGTTTAGATTCAGACAACAGCAGATGGATAGTAGTAATTCTGTCCATTTCTGGTATCATTAATGTCCAGGATTGGCTTCATTTTCAGGGACAGTACTGACCACCTTAGAAGTTAGACGATTCATTCTGCCAGATTTCTCATCTCACTGGATTGATACCCCCTTGCCTTATACTACAGCAGAACAATAGCTTACTGTTACTGCTCTGACTTGGATTGTATGCATATTCTTAGGCCAGTCATGATGGAAGAGGGTGGGGGAACCCCAAGTTACTGTGCGTGACACTTCCTCTTGTATACCTCATGAATATAATAAAGTACTGGGCAGGCTGACCAGGTAAAGACATTGAAGTGTTCATACTCGGAGGACAGACCGTGGGCAGGGAGACACAAACACCATTTTATCAGCTATCTGGTTTGACTGTATTGAATGTCTTAGAATACAAATGTCAAAAGACTGAAGTCAGTATGAGTCATAGGCAGATGATCTTGTTATATTGTTTTGATATACTGAGTTAAACTTCAATAAGCAACTCTATGATCATAATGAAAGCAGAACTTTATACATATGCTAGCAAATACAGCTGCCAATACTGTGAACATGGTAATTTTTCTGTAAACCAAATAGCAAATTATAAAATACATATTTTTTTTAAATTGTGATGTTTGCTCTGTTGTCCAGGCTAGCCTGTAGCTCCTGGACTCAAGTAATCCTCCTGTGTGCCTCAACTAATCCTGTAGCTATGTCTCTCTGTCTCTGTCTCTCTTTGTTGTCAGTTTTGTTTGTCTTTAACATGTTCCCTGCTACATGATAGTCCCAGTAGTTGAAATACTGATTTTCGTTCTTCGCCAGACAAAGCCTTTTAATTCTAAAATATCTTCAAGGAAATGTTAGCTGAACACGGTATCACACATTAAATTATTTAGCAGTATTTAAAGGGGGATGAGATGTAAGAAATATATAGTCACCTTTTGATATGCTCAAGAGTTTGGTTCTAGCTTCCCTGTGGGTGTACCAAAGTCTGCCAATATTCTCACATACCTATTAAATAAGATAGGATAGTCCTTACAATTAACTATGTACCTTTGTGCACATCATGCTATATACATAAAATTGTCATATCTTTATAATACTGAGAACAGTGGAAATGCTGTGTAAATAATTGCTGTACTATATGGCTTAGTTACAACAAGGAGAAGGCTGTACCTGATCAGTACAGATGTGAATTTTAAGAGGTCTGGTTTGTTGAATTCACAGACTCAAAACCTGTAGACACTCCAGACTGATGTGTACACACACACACACACACACACACACACACACACACACACACATCAATCTCAGATCCACATTTGTGAAAGGTATTAACAATGAGACAGGAACAGACAGAGAAACGGTAGATTTTAGATTCACCAAGCCTAAGGGCAGTGCTAGCATCTACCTGTCCCTCGATGTGGGCTGCTCTGAGAAGGAAGACAGTATACACTTAGCTGACGCCTCCAGCTGAAACTGGCACTTGAGGCTACCAACATAAAGACCTTGCCGGAGTAGCTCAGTATCATATCTTTATGTGTGTGTGTGTGTGTGTGTGTGTGTGTGTGTGTGTCACACACACATAACATGTAGTGCTATCTTTCCATTTTAAATATAGGTTTTTTTTCCTCCTTTTTCTCACTAATGGGATACTTGACCTACAATGAGCTAATGGCATGGCAGGTAATCAATGGATTTACTAGTAACTGACACAGTCAAGTGCTTGCTCCAGGAGTTCTGCCTTGCTGTAGATGGCTAGGCCTCCTGGCCAAGGTCTATAACAGTCTCAGAGGATTTTATTAGATCCTGTCTCCCAAGGCACTGCCATATTTGTTTTAATGTGTGGAAACTGGTTTTCCCCCCCAGTGGCCCAGAACTCCACAGCCAGGAAAGCTAGCTCATACACTGCTATGTGGTACACCTCTACTTTAGCCTCACGAACTCACCTACCAGTGATGAGTGATTTCCTTTAAGAAATTTTTACACTAAGATTTTCTCCCCCCCACCATGCAACTTGCTCTAAAATCAGGGTCTCTCCCATACATTACTGTGAGGTTTCCGTGATACATCTTAGTCACTAACAAATCAGTCACAGCTAGCCCCATGTATGCCCTACATCTTGCCATTCTCCCTGAATTAAATGGGTGTGTTTGAACAAATTTATTTAGCCTCTTTAACATTTTATATGTTCTCCTATAAAACAGGCATTTGGTATATTCCTCTTAGATTTGTGATGGGAAATAATTTTTTTTTTCAAAAACAATTCATGAGCCCCGGCAGTCATTCTTCAGTACTCAGAAAGGATTTGTGACTAGAACTAGACCCTCCTCTCATGTAGTTTACATTCATGGAGGTATGACTGGCAGAGGACACATATAGAAGTTCTCTGCAGAAAAGAAAATCTGCTCAAGAAAGCAACAAGGATGCTATATACTTATATCTGTCTGAAGAGGGGACATTTAAAAGACACCTGAAGGACACGGAAGACATCTCAGCGCAGGACAGCCAGGGCAAAGAAGTAGCATGTACCTAAACTGACAGCAGAGGCTGTCACGTGTCCCAGAGTCAGGAGAGATCACCGTAAGAAGGAGCAAAGGATGTGGGATGTGAGATGAGTGAGGTGTTGTGCCAGCATGGCTGTGTCCACACACCATGGGTGAAAGTCTGGGTGTATTCAAAGCACAAGAAAGTCACAGAAATCTTTGAAACAAAGAAATGACATGATCGAGTTTACATTTTAAAAGGAATGACTCTAGATGCTTTGTGGGGAAGTAAGAAGAACAACAAAAAAACATTCCACGCAACCACCACTTGAGCCATGCATGATCTTTCAGTTGAGTTTATAAAAGGCATCAGCCTTGTGAAACCATGGTAGGTTTTCAGAGTCCATTCAGAAAGGTCTTCTCCTGGAACAGTTCCTCAGGACCCCACTCAAAGTCTACTCTAATTTGAATAGAGGTCTAATGAACTTTCACCAACAGACTAAAAATAAAAGAAAAGGGGAGAAAAAAATGGTCTTACAGAAACATGTAATAATGGGCAGTCTTATATCAAAGGAAGAAAATTCTTTCTTTAAAAAAAAAAAAAGAAAAATAGAAAAAGAACCTATAATCTAGTAGCAGCGTAGGAAAAGGCAGGCTCTGAGGTCTAACAGTGCATAGCAATTGTGGGTTAAAAAATGGCTTTGGCTCATCAATAACAGCTACCTTATGTTCTGTATAATTTAGTAAAGAAGACAGGGAAATTAGTATTGCTATATTTGAAGAAGCCCTCAAACTTGGCACTGAGAGGTAAAAACTTGATTTTTTTTGAAACATTCTCTTTTTAAACAAAAATGCTGCTTTTCCTAATAGTACTCAATAAGAGAAATGTGGCTGTCTTAAAAGGATATTTTCAGCAAAAATTCTAAATGTTCTTTACAGCCAAATAACTTTGGCAGCTTCTCTGTAGACTGATTGTCTTTGGTTCTATGAAGCTAGACCTAGTATTTAGTGTGTTTCTGTTTTATAAACTAGAATCAACTGTAGATTTACCTTCATGAACACAAGTAGTTAAGGAAGTGTCTTACATACATGGTGTGTGTGTGTGTGTGTGTGTGTGTGTGTGTGTGTGTCTGAGTGTGTGTTTGTGTGTGTGTGTGTTCAAAGAGTATAAAGAATGAAATAATAGAAATTTTCTTTTTCTATATCACTTTGTTTCTTCTATTTTCTAGAAAAAGGCTTATAGTTTTAAAGTTTGAAACAACTGAAATGCAAGGCTCATTTTGTCCACTGTCCCTTAGGGGCTCACATGTTGCATTATTGTTTTGGCAACTATAAGGAGTCAAGCAAGGTTAAAGCCACTTACTCCTAAGGCCAGGAGATGCAAAATGAGTTCTATTCTTCCAAACATTAACTTTCTTTTTTGTTAATCCTAGAATAATATGTTCTTCTTAATATGTGTAACAGGTCTTTTCTAAACTCTAGAGCCAAGAAAGCATAAATCTTTTGAGTTAAGTAACACCAACTTTGAAAATCAGACTGATGTGGACCTGTTTATATCCATCAAAACCAAAATTGATTAGAAGAAGATTATATGAGTTGTGGGTATAGATTTATTGAAAAGATGTTCAGTGCAACATTGTTCATAACAAAGATGTGAACCTCAACTAAATGAAAGAATAAAAAGCTGTTTACCTAAATAAAAAATGTTATGTCAATACCACGAAAAAGATCACTCTACAAAAATATGTATGAATCATTTTAAAGTGTTCACCATGTAATATTAACGTGATAGGATTAAGATAGTAAATTAAGTGTAATGCAATCTCAATTACAGAAGAATAAACATTGACAGTAAATGCCTTTCCATGTGACTTGGTTTTGCTTCTTATGTTTTGTCTTTCCTGGGTTTTATAAAACTAGCAAGTAGTATGCTTTAATTAGCACAAAGGAAGAAATTTCCTAAAGATCTTTCTGCCCACTGCATTTCAATAGTTTCCCTCATGCATGTGATGGGGGAGGGGTATTTTTCATTTGACCAAGAGCAAGTTACTAGTGGATATAACATAGTGAAGTAGGTCTATCCTCCCTGCCCCCTCAAAAAAAAAAACCCATTAACTTCTTGTAGCCCCTCAGAGAAGGATGGAGCCCTATGGATCCTTCCCCTATCCATGGTGGAATGTCACAGGGGCTCAGTCTTGTGAAAGACGCTGACAAAATTAGAAAGATGAATGTGGAAAGGACTTCATGTGAAGAAAAAAGGTTTCAGTTGAAGCAGATGAGAGAACGTCCATGCTCTAAGGGATTCAGAATGGTTCCTGAGATAAGGAATATTAAAGCCAGGGGTGTGGAGGTACAACCAAAGTTGTGTGTGTGTGTGTGTGTGTGTGTGTGTGTGTGTGTGTGTGCACGCAAACGCATATGATTGCAAAGGAATAAATACATTTAAAAATATTTTATGGTCCACTTTACTGCAGCTCTGTCTAAAGGCAAAACATCTGCACAGCTAGAAAAACACAACACACCCACACACACACATACACACTAAGATTCTAAACTGCTAGAATCCCTATTTTCTGCATAAATATAAGATCCATATTTATAACCACAATTTTAAAAATACATGAATTATTTTGTACCACTTAAAAATTACATATGAATAGTCAAAATGTAAAAGTTCCCAATTCCTTTTCCTAAAATCTTGTAAAGAATGTAAATACAAGTATTTGTAAAATGTGGGCAATTTTTTGTTGTATTTTAAAATAAAATTTCTTGTTTACCTAAGATTTCTAGAATGAATATATTAGATTAGAACACTTCAAATAATCACATTATTTAAGTTTTCCAAACCTATAAAATGTTTTTTCTCAACTAAGAGTCCAAATCCCAGACCTGGGATTTTCTACATTTTCTTTTTTTTTTTTTTTTTTTTTTTTTTGGTTCTTTTTTTTCGGAGCTGGGGACCGAACCCAGGGCCTTGCGCTTCCTAGGTAAGCGCTCTACCACTGAGCTAAATCCCCAGCCGATTTTCTACATTTTCAAGATGCAGACATGTTGATACTGACATTTCTGAGTGTGATAGTTCAGCTTCCAGTCAGCGATGATGTGTACTTGAGGTTCGGCTGAGTCTGGATGTCAGTCATCTCCATCCCGAATGTATGGATCCAGAGTCTCCCCGGTGCTGTTGAGTGTTTCAGAATGGTTCCCCAGAACCTAAGGCATTCATGGCTGCCACGTCTGTTCCCAGTCTCCACTCTTCAACAGACTTCCACTTGTCAAAGTGCCCTTCCAGTCAGCCAAAAAATAGAAAATCACATAAAAGTGGGAATTTATATGTTGTGTTAAAATAGTTATCTCTTTATCAAATGTGAAGGGCAGAGACGCCATTTGAGAACAAAGGCTTCCGGCCACCATTGTCTGTGTCCCCGTTAATGAGCATTCTCAGATCTGATAGAACTTTCGTTTTCAACTGGATGAATCTCTGACATAAAAAGATCGTCCTGTCTGTGGTATTAGGGAGAATCGAAGCTTCCATTTTTATAACAATACAAGCAACAACTGGCAGAATATAGATGCTCTGGAGCAGTTTGAAGAAGCTGAGAGTTAATTTCAAGCTCCTTAGAAACACAATGTGTTTCTAAGCTGATGGTCTTGGTGCAAAAAGACTTTTCCAGTCATGCCTCCAAAGATGCAGAGGGCCTAAAGGTCCCCGTGTCTGATCTATGTCTTAGAAGTGCTTTTTTAATTTGCAATGTGCTCCAACATCTTTCCTTTAAGGAAAAATACAGCTGGAAAATAGGAGCAAAATAAGAGAATTAATAACTTTTCTTTGAAAATACATGCAATTTCGGAGCTGTCAATTTCAGCTATGTCTCTTTAAATACCCTTTCTCCTAAAATACAACTGGGTAGATGAGATTTGGCTTTCTTGTTGTTTTTTAAATTCCATTATAAAAGTAATAGCCCTGTTTGGGGTATTTTGTAAGCAGATAATATTCTGCTAGTGACTGTCTTTGCAGTAATGCATTGCTCGAATTCTGAATTCTATTATTTTACATCCACAACAGCTTAAAGTGTATTTTTTTTATAAACAGCAAACTTTGGCTCATAAAAATTCATTACATAAGGGCATACACAAGTGCCTTTCCTTCTACTCATTGGCAGTCAGTGATTCATCAGCTTGCCACAAAAAAAAGAAAAAAAAGAAAAGAAAAAAAAAGGGAAAAAACAAAACCAATTTCATTGCAGATGTTCTGTAATTTCCAGGCTCCCTGAGCTGTAGAACCGTATCACACCACGCCAATGCGAGGGATGTAAAGACGTTTGAAGGCCTGGGCTCACTCCTTTAATAGGATTGAATATCATTTGCTGTCTTATCAGTCTCTTATTCTGCCCTTCTTCACATGTGTCCGTTCCACACATGGATGGATAATGGTAGAAAACTTTTAAAGCAAACAGATTCCTGGATGTCTAAAAACAAAGTCACTCCTTTTGCTGTGGTCTTAGGTGAAGTACTGAGAAAAAAAGTTGCCAATTATATGTATGACATATCACACGCACACACACACACACACACACACACACACACACACACACACACACACAACCTTTTCAACCCCAGAGTGATGTGGGGAAGGATGAGACTGGTGAAACTCAGTAACCACCTATCATCCAGTTAACAACGGGCTCTTAGCATTTACCAGTTACTTCCACAGATAGCATGAATTTAGTTTTGTCCATTTTTTAAGACTGAAAGATGAAAAATAGAACCCACGTAAGGAATATGGAGATTGAAAAGGGAGGGAAGCCTTATAGTCCCAGAGATGCTCTCCTCTCAAATCTGCGTGTGCTGAATGAGCATTTCTCCAAAATGCTGACAGGGAAAGCATGGCTGTCTTTTAAAGGAAATTCAAGTCAGTCTTTTTAAAAAGGATCTTCAATCCCTGAACTCAGCTTTCAAATCAGAGTTTGATAATTAAGTTAATTATTAAAAAAAAAATACCGATTCTGTGGTATTGCAAGAGGGGATTGGTAGATTGTGAGCTAATCAATTAGATGTTACTTGGTGCTTTGGAATCTTTCCTCCTGCCATTGCAACTCTTCCACATATGTTCTCCATAATGAGTTACAGAAGCAATGCTCATAAACTCGCCTTAGCTGGGCAGCTTTCAAGCAGAGGTTTCTAGGAAGAAGAGTTTGTTCATTAGTCTACTCGGGTGCCTTGGATTTATTTCTCAATGGAAGTTAATATAAAGATGGAGCATGATCTATGAGGGGTCTATGGTTATGGGATTTACACCTGCAGGGGCCTGGCAGAAAGTAGAAGTAGCCGAGGTAAGAGAAAGTGGGTCTTGTGCACCTGTTCAAACACTGTGGGTAAAAGCTCATAACCTGTTCTCGCCCATGCACGTCACTCCCCAATTACTACATAGTGAACCTTGGTACCTGGAAGACACACACACACCCACACACACACACCCACACACACACCCACCCACACACACACACGTTAACATGTTCACAATTGGTACTTCGTTATTGTGCAGAGTTGTACAGTTGCAACATCCAAAACCTACAGCAGCGATTTCTGACTTTGTATAAGCTGCCTCCCTGGTGCTCGAACACATACAGAGAAAGTGCCTGGATTTCAGCTTCTGCCTTCTGTAGCTATGAAAACTTCATGGAGTTATTTCCACATTGGAACAGATATTCAGGGTAGCCTAATGCCATGGTTCTCGGCCATGGTCACTAGTGTTGACTCCAAGTAAACTCCTCTCCTGTTCCCTTTGAGGTTGAGAAGTGTGTTTTGCATTGATAACAGATGTCATGTGCCATTTACTTACTGACCTTTAAATTCATTTAAAACTGGTTTCTCCTTTAAATAAACTGAAATTTAAAGCCATATCAAAAATTAAGCCTTCCCCCATCTCCATTCAATTCAGACAAACATTTTGTTTTGTACACTCTCTTCATTATATGGAACATTAAAAATCTGAAGGAAAATGAGTGCCAAGAGCAGGTGAGAAGGTGTCGAGAGTGAATTGTGTGCTTGGAGAGTATGAAGATCAATGTCATTCCACAAAGGAATGGTAGCTCACTTCCAGGAAGAGTGGGATTTGAATCCGTCCTTCTTGTAAGATATCTTCAGGTGAAGAGGTAGGAAAATTACTCTTATGACTTAACACAGGAGCCTTTAATAACCAAGTTCAGACAAATGGCCCTTCACCAGATAATTAAGATTCTCTAATGTGTCACACATGTGAGCACAAAGAATCCAGTGGCATACACAATACAGAGCATATATTCTGTACTAAAGGAGCTCACAGGTTTTCAAAACCCTAGCAGCACAGCAAATAGGGTTTGGTCAGAGAAGCATTTCTGCAAGGGCAGGGTGAACAGAAGTTATCATGGGACAGATAAAACCTAGCTGGGCTACTAATCCCAATGAGATCTTCCCCAGGGTATCTCAAAAGGCTGGGGTAGGAACACCAAAGTAAGGCTATCAGAATGGAAACAGAAAATGATATTTGTACCAAACACTTTTAGGACTGGAGAGATGGCTTAGCATTTAGGCGTAAGGACTGCTCTTATGGAGGAACCAAGTTCAGTTCACAGCATGCATACATACACCAAGCAGCTTACAGCCTCCTAGAACTACAGTTCTCGAGAATCTGGTGCCTTCTCCTGAACTATATAGGTACCTGCACTCTCACTGGGATATCCTTACACTGTACACATAACTAAAAAATAAAAATCTTAAAACTTACACACACACACACACGCACACACACACACACACACACACACACACACACACAAAGCAGAAGTTCTTGGCACTAGGGACAAGCTGGTGATTTTCTGGAGTGTTTATTCTGTGCAGTCTTACAAAGCCATACTTCACAAAAGAGGCCACTGAATGTTTGTCCAATACACACAGCAAGTGTGAGAACCAAGTGATTTCTCAGTTCTGTTTTATAATTCCAGAGCACAGTGCAATGTCATTCCATAATGTTCAACAGGTTTGCCCATAAATTGCTCTGCATTTCTGATGTTAATAAAAATCAGAATGTATCAAAAAGAAGGAATATAGAAAGGAAGGAAAACGAGGAGAAAGGGGAGAAAGAAGGAACGTAGGAGGGAGGAAAGCAGGAAGCAAGCAAGGAAGGAATGAAGAAAAGAAGAGGGAAATAAACTAAGAGGGAGGGAGGGGGAAGGAAGGAAGGAAGGAAGGAAGGAAGTTAGTTCATTTTCAGTAATTCTGCCCTCTGGTAGTGGCAATATTAGAAGAGAACGGGGCTAGAATGCCTTGGGTAAGAATACTATAACATAATAAACAGAGGTGTGCTGTGTAGAGACTTAAGAGGAAGCATTTCTGTCAAGAGTTCACTTTGATCTGAGGGTAGAGATAATGATCTATTTTGACAGAAATTACTGTTTTTCTTGGGACATAGCATGGCATTCCAATAGCAATATTCAAAAATAATTTCTTGAAGAATGAATGAGAAAGAAAAATAAAATTTTAATGTATGTTCATTCTAAGTATCTTATTTACCATTTATTTTGTATTTCTATTTTACTAAGAATACCAAATATTACTTTATTAAGAAATTTGATAGAGCCTTTCTATGCTATCATAAGAGTATAAATTGATTTTAAGGAATAGATGGATTTTGTGCACTAGAAATTTAAAACATGTTTCTGTTTATAACAAACTGAAAGAACAGAACCACATGATCATTTCATTAGATGCTGAGAAAGCATTTGACAAAATTCAACACCCCTTCATGATAAAAGTCCTGGAAAGAATAGGTATTCAAGGCCCATACCTAAACATAGTAAAAGCCATATACAGCAAACCAGTTGCTAACATTAAACTAAATGGAGAGAAACTTGAAGCAATCCCACTAAAATCAGGGACTAGACAAGGCTGCCCACTCTCTCCCTACTTATTCAATATAGTTCTTGAAGTTCTAGCCAGAGCAATCAGACAACAAAAGGAGATCAAGGGGATACAGATCGGAAAAGAAGAGGTCAAAATATCACTATTTGCAGACGACATGATAGTATATTTAAGTGATCCCAAAAGTTCCACCAGAGAACTACTAAAGCTGATAAACAACTTCAGCAAAGTGGCTGGGTATAAAATTAACTCAAATAAATCAGTTGCCTTCCTCTATACAAAAGAGAAACAAGCCGAGAAAGAAATTAGGGAAACGACACCCTTCATAATAGACCCAAATAATATAAAGTACCTCGGTGTGACTTTAACCAAGCAAGTAAAAGATCTGTACAATAAGAACTTCAAGACACTGAGGAAAGAAATTGAAGAAGACCTCAGAAGATGGAAAGATCTCCCATGCTCATGGATTGGCAGGATTAATATAGTAAAAATGGCCATTTTACCAAAAGCAATCTACAGATTCAATGCAATCCCCATCAAAATACCAATCCAATTCTTCAAAGAGTTAGACAGAACAATTCGCAAATTCATCTGGAATAACAAAAAACCCAGGATAGCTAAAGCTATCCTCAACAATAAGAGGACTTCAGGGGGAATCACTATCCCTGAACTCAAGCAGTATTACAGAGCAATAGTGATAAAAACTGCATGGTATTGGTACAGAGACAGACAGATAGACCAATGGAATAGAATTGAAGACCCAGAAATGAACCCACACACCTATGGTCACTTGATTTTTGACAAAGGAGCCAAAACCATCCAATGGAAAAAAGATAGCATTTTCAGCAAATGGTGCTGGTTCAACTGGAGGGCAACATGCAGAAGAATGCAGATCGATCCATGCTTATCACCCTGTACAAAGCTTAAGTCCAAGTGGATCAAGGACCTCCACATCAAACCAGACACACTCAAACTAATAGAAGAAAAACTAGGGAAGCATCTGGAACACATGGGCACTGGAAAAAATTTCCTGAACAAAACACCAATGGCTTATGCTCTAAGATCAAGAATCGACAAATGGGATCTCATAAAACTGCAAAGCTTCTGTAAGGCAAAGGACACTGTGGTTAGGACAAAACGACAACCGACAGATTGGGAAAAGATCTTTACCAATCCTACAACAGATAGAGGCCTTATATCCAAAATATACAAAGAACTCAAGAAGTTAGACCGCAGGGAAACAAATAACCCTATTAAAAAATGGGGTTCAGAGCTGAACAAAGAATTCACAGCTGAGGAATGCCGAATGGCTGAGAAACACCTAAAGAAATGTTCAACATCTTTAGTCATAAGGAAAATGCAAATCAAAACAACCCTGAGATTTCACCTCACACCAGTAAGAATGGCTAAGATCAAAAACTCAGGTGACAGCAGATGCTGGCGAGGATGTGGAGAAAGAGGAACACTCCTCCATTGTTGGTGGGATTGCAGACTGGTAAAACCATTCTGGAAATCAGTCTGGAGGTTCCTCAGAAAATTGGACATTGAACTGCCTGAGGATCCAGCCATACCTCTCTTGGGCATATACCCAAAAGATGCCTCAACATATAAAAGAGACACGTGCTCCACTATGTTCATCGCAGCCTTATTTATAATAGCCAGAAACTGGAAAGAACCCAGATGCCCTTCAACAGAGGAATGGATACAGAAAATGTGGTACATCTACACAATGGAATATTACTCAGCTATCAAAAACAACGAGTTTATGAAATTCGTAGGCAAATGGTTGGAACTGGAAAATATCATCCTGAGTGAGCTAACCCACTCACAGAAAGACATACATGGTATGCACTCATTGATAAGTGGCTATTAGCCCAAATGCTTGAATTACCCTAGATCCCTAGAACAAAGGAAAATCAAGACGGATGATCAAAATGTGAATGCTTCACTCCTTCTTTAAATGAGGAAAAAGAATACCCTTGGCAGGGAAGGGAGAGGCAAAGATTAAAACAGAGACTGAAGGAACACCCATTCAGAGCCTGCCCCACAGGTGGCCCATACATATACAGCCACCCAATTAGACAAGATGGATGAAGCAAAGAAGTGCAGACCGACAGGAGCCGGATGTAGATCGCTCCTGAGAGACACAGCCAGAATACAGCAAATACAGAGGCGAATGCCAGCAGCAAACCACTGAACTGAGAATAGGTCCCCAGTTGAAGGAATCAGAGAAAGAACTGGAAGAGCTCGAAGGTGCTCGAGACCCCAAAAGTACAACAATGTCAAGCAACCAGAGCTTCCAGGGACTAAGCCACTACCTAAAGACTATACATGGACTGACCCTGGACTCTGTCCCCATAGGTAGCAATGAATATCCTAGTAAGAGCACCAGTGGAAGGGGAAGCCCTGGGTCCTGCTAAGACTGAACCCCCAGTGAACTAGACTATGCGGGGAGGGTGGCAATGGGGGGAGGTTTGGGAGGGGAACACCCACAAGGAAGGGGAGGGGGGAGGGTGATGTCTGTCCGGAAACCGGGAAAGGGAATAACACTTGAAATGTATATAAGAAATACTCAAGATAATAAAAAAAAAAAATAAAATTAAAAAAAAAAGAAATTGTTATTTTGTAATTTAATGCTACTAATGTATGGATAGATTTATATAGATGTTATCTATATACTATCTTAAAAGTTGTTAATAGAAAAAAATTTCTAATGGGATATGTTAAAAGAATCATGATAGAAAGGAGTAACAATGTGTGTGTGTGTGTGTGTGTGTGTGTATGTGTGTGGTGTGTGTGTGTGCATGCTCGCGTGTGTATAAATCAGTAACAATGGAGTGATTTATTATATAATATTGGTAATATCTGCCTTGAAGACTTTTGGTGTCATTGTATTTCCAAATGTTCTACAATAAGTGCATATCAGAAAACATACACTGTGTAAGAATGGAAATGAAAGGCTGTGGATATAGCTCAGTTTGTACGGTTTTCTCAGTGTGCACAAAGTCTTAGGCTTGATCGTCAGCAACAGATAAAGCTTACTGTGGTCATGCTCGCTATAGTCTCAGCACTCTGGAGATAGAGGCAAAAGGATCAGATATGCAAGGCCATCCTTGGTTATACGGTACATTAGAGGACAGCCTGACATACAAGAAAAATAATAAATAGTTTTTAAATTATGTGGAGAAATGTTTTAAATTATATATAAGATGAAGGGATAATCTCCATCCTTTTCCCAGAAGAAAATAAGGAAAAATACATGAAAAGACACTTGTTAGTAAAGGAAATACACAATGGTGATAAACTTATATACTGTATTCTCCATGAGTAGCAACTGAAAATGTGAATTAGAGTAACACGACACCCTGGATCTGAATATGAGTGGCACTCCTGAGCTAAGCAAAGCAATATGCTACTTAGAATACAAACCTTTAAGTAGCTCATAACTTCTGGACTTCTCAAATTGTGTTGTAGAAAAGCTATCAGAAATGAGGACAATGATTTATGTAAAGTAAGCATGTTTGTTCTAGGATTCAGGTAGCTGTGTACTGGGATAATTGATTCTATAAATCTTAAGGAATGAAGGTACTGAGCCCTTGAGGTGTTCTGACTGAGGCTAACGGTAAAGGGAGAGAATTTACACTTTGGAGTGAGATACGATGTCAGAGAGGAAGGCAGGTGCAATTATGTGGGGCTGGATGCCCTGCCCAACCTGAGTCTACTTCTCCAGAGAAAAAGCAGACGGATTATTGTTTATTATAACTGTAGCATGTATACTACACACCTAGGATATGATCGATAATTAGAAGATAAACAGTGTATCCCTGAAACACTTGGACACTGGAGAGGAAAGGCTGCCATCATGATTGCTTTTGCTCACCCCAAAATGGACACAGTGACTTAAGTAGGGGAAAGGAGCTGATTTTATATGTTTACTATGCAAATATGCTCAATTTGGCTGACAATCATAGAAATGTTAATTAGAATATTAATATAATACATGAATGGTCATTTTTGATATAATCCAATGATTCAAATGAGAAAATATTACATTCTCAATTTAAATTTGTAACGAACTCATAGTTGTTGGGCTCTATGTATATGCATACATAGAAAGACACAGAGGGAGGAACGGAGAAGGGGAAGAGGAGGGGGAGAGAGAGAGAGAGAGAGAGAGAGAGAGAGAGAGAGAGAGAGAGAGAAAGAGAGAGAGAGAAGTTTCTCTGAGAGAAGACCACTCTTTTTTTTTTTCTATTCAGGCCTTCAAATACACTACTACCTTTTGAAGGACCCAAAACACTCAAACGGAAATGTCTTGTGCAATGTAATATGTGTGCTGTGAAATCTGTGGTGGAGGGACAAGCATAAGAAGATAGAGAGCTTCTCAGAAGTTCCCACTAGATATTGCCATGATGACATAAAATGACCTACGGAGCAGAAGCTGTCTAGAGAATAGGAAGGTGCTTTCTTCAATGCTTCGTAACAGACAAAGCAAGATTCTGACAAACTGAAGGCTTACACGATCCCTAAATGTCTATAGCCCTCTGTACTAACAGGCAAGAGTGACCCTAAACTGGCGATTTATTACACAGAAATAGATACAAATTAAAATAATTGCTTCAAATGTTATACCCCATAATTGGCTGCACTCATGTCAAAATACAATAAACTATAGATTTGCACCTAAACATGAATATACTTTGCTTTTTCTTCTTGTATGTTGATATAATTTCTTTTTTTAATTATTTTTTAATCTTTTTTACAGGCCAGTCTTTATTCTTATCCCAGTCTGTCATCTGACTATTCCACATCCCATACCTCCACACAGCACAGTGCCAAGAGAATGATCCCACCCCGAATCTACCCCCCACCCCACCAGACATCTCTACTCCCTGGGACCTCAACTCTTGAGGGTTAGATGAATATTCACTCATTGAGTCAAGACACAGCAGTCCTCTACTGTAATAGACACACAGACCTATTAAATTTGTGGACAATCTGTAAGTGTGAACTGGACCAGTTCTAAGCTATTCTAACCCTCTAAGGCTGTTAGTAGATGACATCTAAGGATGTTAGTAGATGGGTACATTACTTACCTAAGTAGCCTTGCCTTGTCTCTCTCTGGTGTATCCCCATGTCTGCATTCTCATTGTGATTTTGGGGCAAATCTTCCATATGATCCTTGTGTTTTTTTTAATTGGGTATTTTATTTATTTACATTTCAAATATTATACCCTTCCCTGGTTACCCTCCACAAACTCCCTATCCCATTATCCCGTCCCTTGCTTCTATGATGGTGCTCTCCCAGCCACTTCTACCAACCCACCCTGGCATTCCCCTATAAGGGCCTTCTTCTCCCATTGAGGTCCCACAAGGTCATCCTCTACTACATATGGCCTGGAGCTATGGCTCCCTCCATGTATACTCTTTGGTTGGTGGTTTAGTCCCTGGGAACTCTGGTTGGTTGGTATTGTTGTTCTTATGGTGTTACAAACCCCTTCAGCTCCTTGAATCCCTTCTTTAACTCCCCCAATGGGGATCCCATTCTCAGTTCAATTTTTGACTGCAAGCATTCACCTCTGCATTTGTCATGCTCTGGCAAAGCCTCTCAGTTGACAGCTATATCTGGTTGCTGTCAGCATGCACTTTTGGTGTCCAAAATAGTATCTGAGTTTGGCATCTGTATATGGGATGGATCTCCAGGTAGAGCAGTCTCTAGATGGCCTTTCCTTCAGTCTCTGCTTCACACTTTGTCTTCATATTTCATCCTGTGAGTATCTTGTTCCCCCTTCTAAAGAGGTCTGATACATCCACACTTTGGTCTTCTTTCTTCTTGAGCTTCATGTGGACTGTGAATTTTATCTTGAGTGTTTAGCATTCTGGCTAACATCCACTTACCATTGAGTAAGTACCAGGTGAGTTCTTTTGCGACCTGGGTTACCTCACTCAGGATGATATTTTCTAGTTCCATCCATTTGCCTATGAATTTCATGAAGCCATTGTTTTTAATAGCTGTATAGTACTCCATTGTGAAAATGTACCCCATTTTATGTATCCATTCCTTTGTGGCAGGACATCTGGGTTCTTTCCAGCTTCTGGTTATTATACATAAGGCTGCTATGAACATAGTGGAGCACGCATCCTTGTTACATATTAGAACATCTTTTGTGTATATGCCCTAGAGTGGGATAGCTGGGTCCTCAGGAAATACTATGTCCAATTTTCAGAGGAACTACCAGACTGATTTCCAGAGTGTTTGTAACAGCTTACAATCCCACCAACAATGGAGGAATGTTCCTATTTCACCACATCCTGGCCAGCATCTGCTGTCACCTGAGTTCTTGATTTTAGGCATTGTGATTGGTGTGAGGTAGAATCTCAAGGTTGTTTTGGTTTTCATTTCCCTGATGACTAAGAATGTTGAACATTTCTTTAGTTGCTTCTCAGCCATTTGATATTCATCAGTTAAGAATTCTTTGTTTAGCTCTGTATCCCATTTTTTAATAGGGTTATTTGTTTCTCTGGAGTCTACCTTCTTGAATTCTTTGTATATATTGAATATTAATTATCTATGAGATGTAGGACTGGTAACAATCTTTTCCAAATATGTTGGTTGCCATTTTGTCCTATTGACAGTGTCTCTTGCCTTACAGAAGCTTTACAATTTTATGAGGTACCTTTTATCAATTTTTGATCTTAGAGCATAACCCATTGGTGTTTTCTTCAGGAAATTTCCCCTGTGCTTATATGTTCAAGGCTCTTCACCACTTTCTCTTCTATTAGTTTCCGTGAATCTGGTTTTATATAGAGGGCTTTGATCCACTTGGACTTGAGCTTTGTACAAGGAAATAAGAATGGATCAGTTTGCATTCTTCTACATGGTGACTGCCAGTTGAACCAGCACCAGGTACTGAAAATGCTGTCTTTTTTTCCACTGGATGGTTTTTGCTCCTTTGTCAAAGATAAAGTGACCATAGATGTGTGGGTTCATTTTTGTGTCTTCAGTTTTCTTGCATTGAACTACCTGCCTGTCTCAGTACCAATACCATACAGTTTTTATCATTACTGATCTGTAATACAACCTCTGGTTAGGAATGGTGATTCCCAAAGAAGTTCTTTTATTGTTGAGAATAGTTTTCACTATCCTGGGTGTTTTGTTATTCCAAATGAATCTGCAAATTGCTCTTTGAAGAATTGAGTTGGAATTTTGATGAGGATTGTATTGAATCTGTACATTGCTTTTGGCAAGATGGCCATTTTTACAATATGAATCCTTCCAATCCATAAGCATAGGACATCTTTCCATCTTTTAAGATCTTCATTGATTTCTTTTTCAGAAACGTGAAGTTCTTGTCTTAGAGATCTTTCACTTGATTGGTCAGAGTCACACCCAGGTATTTTATATTATTTGTGATTATTGTGAAGGGTGTCACTTCCCCAATTCCTTTCTCAGCCTGTTTATTCTTTGAGTAGAGGGAGGCTACTGATTTGTTTGAGTTAATTTTATTTCAAGCCACTTTGCTGAAGTTGGTTATCAGGTTCAGAAGTTCTCTGGTAGAATTTTTGGGTCATTTAATAATACTATTATGTAATCTGCAAAGACTGATATGTTGATTTCTTTCTTTCCAATTTGTATCAGTTTTGTTGTCTAATTGCTTTGGCTAGGAATTTGAGTACTATATTGAATAGGTAGGTAGAGAGTGGGCAGCCTTGTCTAGTCCCTGATTTTATTGGGACTGCTTCAAGTTTCTCTCCATTTAGATTGATGTTGTCTACTGGTTTGCTGTATATTGCTTTTTTTTCTTTTATTGGATATTTTATTTACATTTCAAATTTTATTCCCTTTCCCAGTTTCCTCTCCAGCAACCCCATCTCATCCCCTGTGCCTCTGCTTCTCTAAGTCTTCTTCCCCAACTTTTACTATGTTTAGGTATGTGCCTTAAATTCCTAGTCTTTTCAAGACTTTTACCATGAAGGGATGTTGTATTTTTCAAATGTTTTCTCAGTATCTAATGAGATGATCATATGTTTTTTTTTTATTTTGAGTCTGTTTATATAGTGGGTTACCTTGATGGATATTTGTATATTGAACCATCCCTGCATCCCTGGGATGAAGCCCACTTGAACACGATGGATGATCGTTTTGATGTATTATTGGATACTGATTTAACTTTGGTACCTGGAATCGGTTTGAAAGTTTATCGAGATTTTCCAGTTTTGTTGAGTGTAGGATTTTGAAGTAGTATCTGATGATTTTTCAAATTTTCTCAGTTTCTGTTACTCGTCTCCCCTTTCATTTCTGATTTTGTTAATTTGGATAGTGTATCTCTGTGTCCGTTCTCTGGTTAGTCTGGCTAAGGGTTTATTTATCTTGTTGATTTTCTCATAGAACCAACTCCATGTTTTGTTGATTCTTTGTATAGTTCTTTTCGTTTCTAAATGGTTGATTTCAGCCATGAGTTCTATTATTTCCTGCCATCTACTCTTCTTGGGTGGCTTTGCTTCTTTTGTTCTAGAGCTTTCATATGTGCTGTCAAACTGCTAGTATATGCTCTCTCCAGTTTCTTTTTGGAGGCACTCAGAGCTATGTTTTCCTCTTAGCACTGCTTTCTTTGTGTCCCATTAGTTTTGGTATGTTGTGCCTTCATTTTCATTAAATTCTAACAGGCCCTTAATTTCTTTCTTTATTTCTTCCTTGATCAAGTTATTATTCAGTAGAGTATTATTTAGCTTCCATGTGTATGTGGGCTTTCTGGGTTTTTTTTGTTTGTTTGTTTTGTTGTTGTTGTTGTTGTTGTTATTGAAGTCCAGCCTTAGTTTATGGTGAGCCTTAGTCTACGGTGATCTGATAGGATGCATGGAATTATTTCAATCTCCTTTTATTTCTTGAGGCATGTTTTGTGACCAATTATGTGGTCAATTTTGAAGAAGTTACCATGAGGTGCTGAGAAGAAGCTATATTCTTTTGTTTTAGGATACAATGTTCTATAGATATCTGTTAAATCCATTTGGTTTATAACTTCTGTTAGTTTCACTGTGTCTCTGTTTAGTTTCTGTTTACATGATCTGTCCATTAATGACAGTGGGGTGTTGAAGTCTTCTACTATTATTGTGTGAGTTACAATGTGTGCTTTGAACTAAATTTTCTTTTATGAATGTGGGTGCCCTTGCATTTGGAGCATAGATATTCAGAATTGAGAGTTCATCTTGGTAGATTTTTTTCTTTTGATGAGTAGGAAATGTCCTTCATGAACTTTTTTGATAACTTTTGGTTGAAAATTGATTTTATTGGAAATTATAATGGCTACTTCAGCTTGTTTCTTGGGACCATTTGCTTGGAAAATATTTTTTAGCCTCTTACTCTGAGGTAGTATCTGTCTTTGTCACTAAGGTGTGTTTTCTGTGTGCAGCAAAATTTTTACATATCCAGTCTGTTATCTATGTCTTTTTATTGGGTATTTGAGTCTACTAATGTTAAGAGACATTAAGGAAAAGTTATTGTTGCTTCCTGTTATTGTTGTTGTTAGATGTGGAATTATGTTTGTGTGGATATCTTCTTTTGCATTTGTTAAAAGAAAATTACTCTCTTGCTTTTTCTAGGGTGTAGTTTCCCTCCTCATCTTGGAGTTTTCCATCTCTTACACTTTGTGGGGCTAGATTTGTGGAATGATGTTGTGTTACTTTGGTCTTGTCATGGAATGCCTTGGTTTCTCCATCTATGTTAACTGAGCGTTTTGCTTGCTATAGTATCCTGGGCTGGCAGATTTGTTCTCTTAGGACATCTGTCCAGGATTTTCTGGCTTTTAGAGTCTCTGTTGAGACATTTAGTGTAATTCTGATAGATCTGCCTTTATAGGCACTTGACCTTTTTCCTTTTCTGCTTTTAATATTATTTATTTGTTTTGTGCATTTGTTGTTTCTACTACTATGTGACAGGAGGAATTTTCTTTCTGGTCCCATCTGTTTGGTGTTCTGTAGGTTCCTGGTATGTTCATGGGCATCTCTTTCTTTAGGTTAGGGAAGTTTTCTTCTATAATTTTGTTGAAGATATTTACTGGCCCTGTAAGTTGGGAATCTTTACTCTTTTCTGTACCTATTATCCTTAGGTTTGGTCTTCTCATTGTGTCCTGGATTTCCTGGATGTCTGAGGCTAGAAGCTTTTTGCATATTGCATTTTTGACTGTTGTGTAAATAAATGTTTTCTATGGTCTCTTCTGCTCCTGAGATTCTCTCCAATCTCTTGAATTCTGCTGGTGATGCTTGTGTCTATGACTCCTGATCTCTTTCCTTGTTTGTTTGTTTGTTTTATCTCCAGGGTTGTCTCCCTGTGTGATTTCTTTATTGTTTTTATTTCTATTTTTAGGTCATGGATGGTTTTGGTCAATTCCTTCATTTTTTTGGTTGTATTTTCCTGCAGTTCTTTAAGTGATTTTTGTGTTTCCTCTTTAAGGGCTTCTACCTGTTTTCCTGTATTTTTTAAGGGAGTTATTTCTTTCTTTCTTAAGGTCCTCTATCATCATAATGAGATGTGGTTTTCAATTGGAATCTTGCTTTTCTGGTTTGCTCGGGTATCCAGCACTTGCTGTAGTAGCAGCAAGATTATGCCCAGTTGCCTTGGTTTCTGTTACTTAGGTTCTTGTGCTTGCCTCTTGCCATCTGATTATCTCTGGTATTATTTGGTCTTGCAATCTCTGACTGCAGCCTGTCCATCCTGTGAGCTTGTGAGCCTGTGATCTTAGGTGTGTCAGCACTCCTGGGAGACCAGTACTATTTGGGTTGGATTTGGGTGTGGAAAACTGTGTCACTGGGTTAGCTCCAGGGAGCTAATACAAACCTGAAGGATCCTGTCCCTGCCTACTCTGTGGTTCATGTGTACTGTGATCTCCTGGCAGGGGTGTGTTTGGCCATTTATTGGAGTAAAAGTTTTGGTCTCACCTGCATACTTATGAGTGGCAGAACTCCTAGGAGACCAGCTCTCTCAGGGAGGGATTTGGGTAGGGATAGCTGTGCCACAGGGTTAATCTGGGGCACAGATGGAAGGGATATAAATCTTTCAGTTAATTAGAAAAGGTGCTAAAATTCAATGAATTTTGAGTATCATGAACACACGTGTGTTTAGGTTTTAGTAAATGCTCCCTGATTTGAAATGTTTCGGTACTCGAAGTGCTATTGGATAATGATGTAAATGGAGGGGAGCAACGGCTGATTCACCTGCTGCTGCTATCACTGTTTTGATTTTTTTTGGGGGGGGCATCTTTGATTTTTTTTTTTATTAACTTGAGTATTTCTTATATACATTTCGAGTGTTATTCCCTTTCCCGGTTTCCGGGCAAACATCGCCCTCCGCCCTCCCCTTCCTTATGGGTGTTCCCCTCCCGACCCTCCCCCCATTGCCGCCCTCCCCCCACCAGTCTAGTTCACTGGGGGTTCAGTCTTAGCAGGACCCAGGGCTTCTCCTTCCACTGGTGCTCTTACTAGGATATTCATTGCTACCTATGAGGTCAGAGTCCAGGGTCAGTCCATGTATAGTCTTTAGGTAGTGGCTTAGTCCCTGGAAGCTCTGGTTGCTTGGCATTGTTGTACATATGGGGTCTCGAGCCCCTTCAAGATCTTCCAGTTCTTTCTCTGATTCCTTCAACGGGGGTCCTATTCTCAGTTCAGTGGTTTGCTGCTGGCATTCGCCTCTGTATTTGCTGTATTCTGGCTGTGTCTCTCAGGAGAGATCTACATCCAGCTCCTATCAGCATGTACTTCTTTGCTTCATCCATCTTGTCTAATTGGGTGGCTGTATATGTATGGGCCACATGTGGGGCAGGCTCTGAATGGGTGTTCCTTCAGTCTCTGTTTTAATCTTTGCCTCTCTCTTCCATACCAAGTGTATTCTTGTTCACCTTTTAGAGAAGGAGTGAAGCATTCACATTTTGATCATCCGTCTTGAGTTTCATTTGTTCTAGGCATCTAGGGTAATTCAAGCATTTGGGCTAATAGCCACTTATCAGTGAGTGAATACCATGTATGTCTTTCTGTGATTGGGTTAGCTCACTCAGGATGATATTTTCCAGTTCCAACCATTTGCCTATGAATTTCATAAAGCCGTTGTTTTTGATAGCTGAGTAATATTCCATTGTGTAGATGTACCACATTTTCTGTATCCATTCCTAAGTTGAAGGGCATCTGGGTTCTTTCCAGCTTCTGGCTATTATAAATAAGGCTGCGATGAACATAGTGGAGCACGTGTCTTTTTTATATGTTGGGGCATCTTTTGGGTATATGCCCAAGAGAGGTATAGCTGGATCCTCAGGCAGTTCAATGTCCAATTTTCTGAGGAACCTCCAGACTGATTTCCAGAATGGTTGTACCAGTCTGTAGTCCCACCAACAATGGAGGAGTGTTCCTCTTTCTCCGCATCCTCGCCAACATCTGCTGTCACCTGAGTTTTTGATCTTAGCCATTCTCACTGGTGTGAGGTGAAATCTCAGGGTTGTTTTGATTTGCATTTCCCTTATGACTAAAGATGTTGAACATTTCTTTAGGTGTTTCTCAGCCATTCGGCATTCCTCAGCTGTAAATTCTTTGTTTAGCTCTGAACCCCATTTTTTAATAGGGTTATTTGTTTCCCTGCGGTCTAACTTCTTGAGTTCTTTGTATATTTTGGATATAAGGCCTCTATCTGTTGTAGGATTGGTAAAGATCTTTTCCCAATCTGTTGGTTGCCGATTTGTCCTAACCACAGTGTCCTTTGCCTTACAGAAGCTTTGCAGTTTTATGAGATCCCATTTGTTGATTCTTGATCTTAGAGCGTAAGCCATTGGTGTTTTATTCAGGAAATTTTTTCCAGTGCCCATGTGTTCCAGATGCTTCCCTAGTTTTTCTTCTATTAGTTTGAGTGTGTCTGGTTTGATGTGGAGGTCCTTGATCCACTTGGACTTAAGCTTTGTACAGGGTGATAAGCATGGATCGATCTACATTCTTCTACATGTTGCCCTCCAGTTGAACCAGCACCATTTGCTGAAAATGCTATCTTTTTTCCATTGGATGGTTTTGGCTCCTTTGTCAAAAATCAAGTGACCATAGGTGTGTGGGTTCATTTCTGGGTCTTCAATTCTATTCCATTGGTCTATCTGTCTGTCTCTGTACCAATACCATGCAGTTTTTATCACTATTGCTCTGTAATACTGCTTTTGATTTTATGTTTGCTTTTTTCTTAGGCTTGGTCTTAGGTATTCTACGTATGAATTTGGGAGTTCCCATTAATGATGATCATTCTCCAATAATAAGATACTTTAATTCTACTGTATTAGTGAGTTTGTGGTGTCATTGATCTTTCCAATATTGAATTTTTCTAGTTTTCTCAAGTCTGGTTAAATTCCAATCTTGTCAGTATTTTTTTGGACATAATTTTTCAGTCCAATGTTCTATTTTACTAAAACCATTAATTCCTAGTCACTGATAGGTTGGAACCTGGTTGGAATTTCCTATCAGAGATGAGTTTGAAATTAGAAAGTGTGTCAAGATGCCCCAGCAACCTTATAACCAGGAAATGGATTCTGTATCTCCTATATCTGTCTCCCCAGTTTCCATTGAGAAGACAGACAGCACTAGTGTGCTGCTAACCTGCCGCCTTTTCCCTGGCTGTTGTTTTTCTCCATTTCCTGTTCATATTCACCAGTAATAAAGTATTTGACAATTGTTGTTTTCTATCAACTTACATTATTTGTAAAATAAATAAATAGATAAATAAATAAATAAATAAATAAATAAATAAATACAAACCTGTCTATTTCCCTTAAATTTGTTGCCACTTTAGGAGTAAATGAGACAGAAATTTCATAATAATTACCTTCATTGTATTTTAAACCTGTACATTTGCTTTACAAATCCCACTCTACTCAAGATCTCTGTTCTGAAGTAAAAATGATGTCCTAAATGTAAAGGCTGTGAAATCAAGGCAATTAGATCTGCCAACAGAAAAGCAACACTCCCTATGAAGTCGCCTGCGATGGAAAGTCTGAGAATTCATACACATTATCGTGCCAAAGGGCTATCAGTATTTCCTCTAGGATACTTCACATTCAACTAAGATTTTAAACTCAAGCTATTTTCTTCCTATAATAAAAATAATCAAATTAAATATTAGGCAGGTGAAAAAATAAAAGTAATGAGTTTTATAAAACTGCCTCTTCATTCTCAGTATTTCTAAAATGATATTCTTTTTACATAAGGAGTTCCGTCCTGCCTCTTTCATGCCCAGTTAGATTTTGTGTATGGAATTTCTGGCAATAACACTTATCGGCAATTCCTCATAAAATCACAGGTTTAATTTCCTCAACGTTCCCTTTTATTTTTATTTTATTTGTATGGGCATTTCAGTGCCATGCTTGTTTGTGGATCGTGTGTATCCATAGTGCCTGAAGAGGTCAGAAGAAGGTATCACATATCCTGGGACTGGAGTTCTGACAGTTGGGAACTGCCATGCGAGTGCTGGGAAACAAGCGCTAGTCTATTGCAAGAGTAAGCAGTGATCTTAACTGTTAGGCCATCTTTTCTGGTCCTTGAAAGATAGTTCTGAAGAGTTAACGTATAGATTTTTACCAATTAGGTACTCAGAATCCATTTTATGGGTTGCAATAACAAATTCACTATTTCACTATAGAAAAATAGTACACCTTCCAGAAACTGTACTTAGCTAAAACATCTACTTATCCTCTTAAAATAGTCCTACTGGTCAGAGTCACTAGGGAAGTCTGACCTCCTTTTTGCAAGAGACTCTTTTGCATACATGAACAAGGACAAATCATGACTGTCTTCCTTTACCTGTGTCTGCTCAACTTCCTGTGGCCTTCCATCCTCCTTGCACCAATGCCTACGGCCCCATGCTGCAAAGGGAAACTGAGTCATGAGGTTGAGGAGACAAATTACCTATTCTAGATGTGAGCAAATGGGACTCTATCTAGCCAGTTAGTTTGGGCTTCTTTATACTTCCAAATTGTTCCACTTCCTATCTTTTTTAGTAACAGCTTTTGACATTTCCTTTATCTCTAAAGGGTCCTTCTTTTGAGACTGTGGCATCATTTAGCTTAGGAGAGCTGTGAAGTTTTGCATTGTTATCACCATGCTACTTTCAGTAGATGATTTAGAATTCATTGTCCTGGGACTAGTTTTTTATAAAATTGATATACTAATAAGCAAGAGATTGTATTTTATCATCATGCTTATCATTCTGTGATCATATGCTTCAAACGTTTTGCTCCTGTACTTTTATAGTGGTGATCTCTTAACCTATTTTTCACAGACCCCTACAGATGACATTTAACTTGACAATGTAACCCAACAGGCTAAAACATAAATGATTCTTACTATGCTCAAATTCATATTTTTGCTACATTCTTTTAATTGTATCAATATATTTATTTAGTCATTGAGAATGTGAATTTATAATTATTTCTGGTTTCTCTTTCGCTTTCACTCTTGCATTCATTTCTATTAGCCTCCTGTCTCTGTCTGTTCTCCATTTACAGTGTTTTACATTTCTACCAATAATTTCCATTTGTACTTACCTCATCTAGTTTAGAATATTAGACTGGCTTCCTTGTTCTACTCTAGATTAATCTTCCATCTATACTCTTTGACGTGTTTCAGAGTTTACCATTTGATTCATGAGAAAACAGCCAGTGAGTTTGGCATAGCACTCAGGAGGCTTTTTGATTCTTTCCTTACTTGCTCTCCATGATGGACATCATAGATTTCCAGGGCTTCGTTCCTCGGATGATTCTTACATCTTTGTATCTCTGATAATTTTCATAAGTATGAGGGAATCACAGCTATGGGAACTAAAAATCTTTGCTCCTAGCTCTTGGTTACCATCAGTGTGCATACTCCATCTCCATACTGTAGACAGGAACTAGTACTCTGCGCTAATTACAGTGAATGAACTAAATCCTCTAAATATTATATGTGTGCATATATATAATGAATGTAATATATGCATTATGTCTTTCAGATAAGGTATTGCTTCTAGCCCAGACAGCCTGTGAACTCATGATTTGTTTCTGTCCTAGCCCACCAAATGTGAGATTTCAGGAGTGTCACACATTGCACTTGAAGTCCTTGCCTGTTTTCCTGTCCTTATCTGTGTGAAAGAAACATCAATCTTACTCTCAGTAGACCCCACCCGATTAATGGCAATAGCATAGGAATGTGTCTCATCCTTCCCTGTTATCTAGCACCTCGTAAACCTTTCTTGCTGGCTTAACTCTTGTATTCCTGTTCTGCAAGTACACATATTATGGAATCTTTGTATTTGAGCATGATCACATACTTTAAGCTATGTTGGATAAAACATTTACTGATTATTTATCTCCTATGTAAGTAACATCATAGGCTTGTGAAGAAACTGTGCCTGAATCTGTTTTAAATATACTCCTGCTATGTAATGTTGATATATCATGATGTTTTGATGAAAAAAATTAAATAAAAGTTCTTATCAGCAGGAAGCTGGCAAGGCAGCTTGTCTGGTCAAGCTTTCCTGACAGTTCAGGTAGAGTCAGGGGAAACTAAAGGTTTCCTAATGGTTTAAAATAATTTCAAATGCACAGAGAGCAGACTGTGCTGAGACAGATCTAAAGGTAGGATATCCCATGATACCTACATTTTGTAGAAGTATAGAACTCTATGGTTCCACTAAGTCTTATTACCCTCTTGTTTGAGCAATGTATTACTTAAAAACAAACAACTAATGAAAACCCTTATGAACAACAATGCCAAGCAACCAGAGCTTCCAGGGACTAAGCCACTACCTAAAGACTATACATGGACTGACCCTGGACTCTGACCTCATAGGTAGCAATGAATATCCTAGTAAGATCACCAGTGGAAGGAGAAGCCCTGGGTCCTGCTAAGACTGAACCCCCAGTGAACTAGATTGTTGGGGGGAGGGCGGTAATGGGGGGGAGGATGGGGAGGGGAACACTGGTAAGAAAGGGGAGGGGGGAGGGGGATGTTTGCCCGGAAACCGGGAAAGGGAATAACACTCGAAATGTATATAAGAAATACTCAAGTTAATATAAAAAAAAAAATTTCTTCTAGGAGGAGCTTGAGCATTTGAGATGGTTGACAGGTCAGCTTTTCTCAGTTGTTCTAAGGAGGTCAACCATAAGTAGGAATGGCAACTGGACAGGTAGATAGGGTAGGATCCATATCCATAACTGTAGTAAGCTGTGAAATGAAGGGACAGGATGGACATAGACACTGTGAGAAACTGAAGTGGAACCAAGTGTTCACTTGGTGACAGCCCAGACCAAGAAGAAAAGAAACACAGTCATTACAGGATTACTGTCTCCTTTCTCTAGTCTTTATACAGAAAAATACTTATACTGGGGGATGGGTGAGGTGGGGGTTGGGTAAAGGGGTTGGGGTGTCGGAGGTGGGAGGTTGGGGAGTGAGCTTCTTCTCAGAGGCAAAGGGGGGTGTGGATGGGGTGAAGAACTCTGGGAGGGGCGACAGGAAAGGGGGACAACATTTGCAATGTAAATAAATAAAATAATTTAATAAAAAAGTAAAAAAATGAGAACAAAGTATTAACCTCAGAAGTAATAATTTATTTCTTCAAAGTCTAATAATTAGTTAATAAGTTAAATAGAAAAAAGATAATTATTAATATTTGCTGCTTTTTGAAAAAGACTAGTCTCTGCCATTTGTTCTCACTGTTGCCAATCAATGAGGAGACTGGGTCAGATTTCACCCGCCTAAGCAGAGAAGAGAACAGTCCAATCGGTTATTCTGAACCTTAGTTCCAAGATCCTCACAAACTTAATTCAGTCCATCTGTTTTAATGGCAAGAATCACATTACCTTATCTGAACTCTGGTATTCTCTATTAGGATGTTTCTCAAACTATGGATCAGGGTCTTCTAGGGTTAATTAATTCACTTAAGTAGGTAGGACCACTGGTTTTGAAAGCTGAATCAAAAATCTATGAGGCAAAAGATGAGGAAAGTTGGGTTGTGAAGATAACAAAATATGCACATGATCTTTGTAATAAACATGACTTTTGGACTTGTCAGAGGACAGTGTGGGTTAGAAGAGTCTGTGTCATGTTCACTTGCCCTCTGGAATAACATTTCTTCTCAGGAGCTAACCAAACAGAAAAGAGAATGAGTGTGGTACAGGCCCGTGTGGAGTGTAGGACCAGCAGCAGTGTGAATCACATCTCCCCACAGTATGTGTCAGCGTGTGATTGTGTGGCCCAATCTAACTGTACAGAAGGCCGTCTTCATGTTCATATAAAAGAGAAAATGGAAGCAAAATGTGTGCTATTTCTTGGTCCTTAAGCCAGGTCTTCATCCGAATTGAGAATTTAGGGAGTATTTATGTTCCATAGGTCATTTAAATCATCTCACAAATACCTAATCTTCCGGGTAATAGTAGGTTGTACATTTTCATTTTCATGAAAACAGCACATGTTCTGTGATCATGGCTGCAGTTACCCAAGTTTACTTTTATGTATTTGGACTTTTGTGTTTTAAGCATGTATACGAAGGCCATTTTACCTAATCAAAGAGGCATAGAATAATCATCTTTCTGTTTCTCTTCTCTCTTCTGTCCCTCCCTCCCTCACTTCCTCCCTCACTTCCTCCCTCCCTTCCTCCCTCCCTCCCCCACCTCCTGTCTGTGGATCGAAATGTAGAACTGCCAGCAACTTCTCCAGCACTATGTCCCCTGTCTGCCTGCATGTTACCATACTTCTTGCCATGATGACAATGGGGACTAAAGTTCTAAAACTTAGTGCCTGCTAGTGTTTGGATTACTTCAGTGTACTTAACAAGAGCCAATTGTGGTGATATAGCTAAGCAGATACTCTCTTTGAGTGCTATTCAGAAATCTGCTTTTACACAGAGGCCTGCCTTCCACCATGTAGCTTTCAGCCAGTCCAAAGACTCGCTGCAGTGAACATTCGCAATTGAAGATGCGTGCACAGAGGACTACATATTGTGGGACACATTGTGACACGCTACAGCTTCCTTGACCAGATGTTTTCTGTACTTTGTTTTGTTTCTTTGTTTGTTGGATTGATTGATTGTTGGGTGTTTGATTTTTCTTTGGGCTGGAGGTCGCAAGGACAGACTCAAAGGGATGAGATGAGTCCAAAAGGTATACATGATGTGAAACTTATAAAGAATCAATAAAAAAATGAAAAAAAAAAAGGTTAGTGAGTTAAACAGCAAATTCCCAGCTGGTGGATCCAATCATTAAGAGGTAGCAATTGGATCATGAGAGCACTGATCCTAAACATATTGCCATCTTCAGGGTTTGGGCTCATATTATGATTAAAGCCAAGCAGTAGTATAATACTCAGGGCATACATACAAAATCTGCTTTCTATAGTGGCCTTTTCATTATAACACAGCTACTTAGTTACTTTAATTAAAGCATGCTTGTTCCATTTTCTTTTAGAAATGTTTTAAAAGCATATTTATTGCTGAAAAAGATCTTAGCTAAATTTTTTGTTAACTCGCTTAAATCCACTCTATGCTGTCAGGGGAAAGTGTTCAACATCATAATTTTAAATTTCTTTCTCACCCTTAGAAGGCACTAATAAGTGATACATGATCTAAATTCCTAAAACTATTGCCAAAAAGAACAATAAAACAGCAGGCTTCTTGAAAACTGAATATTTTGATGACTTAGATAATGTGCAGCAGAATAAATAGATTACGAAAGTCAAGAATGATCCATATTCATTCTCCAGTGTAACTGACTTGCTAATGCATGATGCCATGCTAAGGCAAAAGAAGCCCCTGTAGCAGAAAGTTTACATATTCCCTTTCAAAAAGAAGTGTGCCCATTTAAATGTATTGGCTGTCCTGATGTATTTGGCCTTAAAATATCTTCAAGCCATTTTTAGTTGAATGCACCCCATTCGATTCAGCAAAACCAACTTAGTTTTTAAAAGAGCACTGAAAATAATGTTGCTAATCACCCCACTGTTGCTTCATATCAAGTCTTTCATGGTTGATAGCAATGCTGTTTCTTACTCTTTGTGTCACATTTATTTAATAAAATATAAATGTTTGCCCAACAATACTCCTACTATAGAGTCTTTAGGAGGTTACTAGCCAGTTGTTGAATTATTGGAGCTAGACAATGTAAGTGGAGCCATCAATCTCCAATTAACCATTTCTCTATGCTGACTTCAAAGTATTTCCCTCCAAGAATTTTGGATCAGGGATTTGGTGGCAACATAATCAAAATTCCAAAGTGTGCCAAGCCACGATCCTGGAGCCATCGCCTTTGATAGGAAGTGTTCAGAAAAGAAAGAAGAGCACAAAGTAGGGCATTGGGACCTGGATGTCAACCTGGTCCCATTGATTCTAGGTTTGCTTTTGTTTAAAGAATAAATATAAAAGTACTGGCATTACTATTGACTTTTATCTAAGTTTTATGAGAGTTGTTATTCCACAGCCAATTGCTTCTTAATTGTTCAACAAGGTCTTGGGTAGCCTTCAGATCAACCTGTGTGTTCTAATGGAATTTAACCTAGCTGAAATATTGGCTAACCATGAATCATGTAACTCTCTCTGCATGGAAAGCCACATGTAAACTTCTCCCACTGGAAATACATTCATCTCAATCAAATCCTATTCTAGATTATTTGCAGTGCTGCTTTGTTGCATGTAAAATGCATATTTATGCACGTCTATCAGATGGGTTCTGTGTTTAGAATAATAAAAGCAGAATGAAAAAACACTATCTGCATCATCTACAAGCACAATGGATGACAACCAATATATACATATATTAGCACATTATGATTATATATTTTAATCCTTATAAGAACTATTGTATAATGTGAATGTCAACATATTCTTTTCATAGATTGGAATAATAATAATAATAATAATAATAATAACAACAACAATAATAATAAGCCTAAGGCCCATAGAGTTTAAGCCCAAAGTTAAAGAGTTGATATGTTTCAGACTTTCCATCTACATCAAATGTAGTTTTATCTAGTTATTATTTTGTTTTGTGTTCCCTAATCATTTAACTATCTGAATGCTTACTAAACTTATTTGTTTTCCAATGTGTTCTATACCCGTGTGTTGTGGCGCTCACTCTGAAGGCTGAGGCAGGAGGTTTGAACATTTGAGGACAGTCTGATGTACATGGAGTATATCATAGATTTTACATTTTTATTATATGTAATGTTTACATTTTTTATCTAGATTTGTCCATTTTAAACATTTTTTATTTCCATGGGAAAATACTATCTTAAATATTTTAGGTACAACAATATCATACAAGGTCTCACATTAGAAATAAACTTTGAGCTCCTGGATATTCAGGGACTGTATGTCATATCCTCCTTTTGGTCAAACTTCCTTAAGGAATGTGATTAGGCTGTCACGAGGCAGCCAGCCTTAAGAAGCACTTAGTTCTTCTCAAACAAATTTAAGGAGTGATTTTTAGCATGCCAGGAAGAAGTAGTCAACAAGGAAGAATGTGAATCAAAAAGTGTATGTGTAAAAAAAAAAACTGTCACTTTACTGTAAATTAAAATATTTGCTTTGTCAAAAAGGAGATTCTGGGAAAGATCTCCCCTGACCATCAGCTAAGTTCAGGCAAGCTCCCCTGGAACTCCGTCAGGAGAGCTTTCATCTCCGTCAGGAACAATTTTCCCAGAGCGGTGGGCATGGGGGACAAGGATGGGATTGAACTCATCTTTGTTGTGAAATCACGGAAGGATGGAGACTCATGGCTTGTATTGCCTTCTTCTCTGTTGCTGGATTACTTGGTTTTCTTTTCCTTTTTAAAAATTTAATTGTCTCTATCCCAATTTCCTTGAACAACTTTCAAGACTATATCCTGGGACTAATACTGTATGATTTGGAAAGATTTCTAAATTTATTTTTTTTTCTTTTTCTTTTTTTTTTTCTTTTTTTTTTTATTAACTTGAGTATTTCTTTTTTTTTTTTTTTGATTTTTTTTTTATTAACTTGAGTATTTCTTATATACATTTCGAGTGTTATTCCCTTTCCCGGTTTCCGGGCAAACATCCCCCTCCCCCCTCCCCTTCCTTATGGGTGTTCCCCTCCCAACCCTCCCCCCATTGCCGCCCTCCCCCCATAAACTAGTTCACTGGGGGTTCAGTCTTAGCAGGACCCAGGGCTTCCCCTTCCACTGGTGCTCTTACTAGGATATTCATTGCTACCTATGGGGTCAGAGTCCAGGGTCAGTCCATGTATAGTCTTTAGGTAGTGGCTTAGTCCCTGGAAGCTCTGGTTGCTTGGCATTGTTGTACTTTTGGGGTCTCGAGCCCCTTCAAGCTCTTCCAGTTCTTTCTCTGATTCCTTCAATAGGGGACCTATTCTCAGTTCAGTGGTTTGCTGCTGGCATTCGCCTCTATATTTGCTGTATTCTGGCTGTGTCTCTCAGGAGCGATCTACATCCGGCTCCTGTCAGTCTGCACTTCTTTGCTTCATCCATCTTGTCTAATTGGGTGGCTGTATATGTATGGGCCACATGTGGGGCAGGCTCTGAATGGGTGTTCCTTCAGTCTCTGTTTTAATCTTTGCCTCTCCCTTCCCTGCCAAGAGTATTCTTTTTCCTCATTTAAAGAAGGAGTGAAGCATTCACATTTTGATCATCCGTCTTGAGTTTCGTTTGTTCTAGGTATCTAGGGTAATTCAAGCATTTGGGCTAATAGCCACTTATCAATGAGTGCATACCATGTATGTCTTTCTGTGATTGGGTTAGCTCACTCAGGATGATATTTTCCAGTTCCAACCATTTGCCTACGAATTTCATAAATTTAAATAACAGACTAGAACTGAGAGGTTAATAGCTGAGAAATTATACTGTGGATCATTGCACAATAGTAATTGACTTCACTTTTGTCATATCTAAACCTGTGTGTTTATTTATTAAAAACATTGGTTCTGTTTTGTGTGGTATTTTTTTGTTATCAAATGATTTTTAATTCATGCAGACATTGTTAGCACTAATTGTCAAATAGATATTACTTTTCACATACCACACAGCTGCTATTTTAATACACATGACTTAATACCTTGAACCACCATGTAAATTTATGAAAAATTCCTTTTTCTTAACATTAGATCCATGTGCAGTTTTCAAAACCAAAAAAAACTTTTTTTTTCAATACTCGCAGATCCCTAAATATTTATACTATTTTCCCTAAAACTCCCTTTTAGCACATTGCTTGAATGTCTCAAATTATCTCTCCAGGGCCTCTGTATTGCAGTTTCCCCACTGCTGCAACAAATCACCGTAAACACTGTGGGCTAATGCCACATAAATCTTTCTCATAGTTTTGTGGGTCAAAAGTTCAGTGTAGGTTTTTAAATACTGCCAGGTTGGACGCCTATCAACTCTGGAGAGACTGCCTGTCCTCTTCACCAGCTCTAACCAGATCTGCTGCCCCGCCAGCTTCTATCCAGAGCCAGTGCAGCGTATTAAAAGGACTGACATCTTTGTTTCTTTGTAGGTTGTCAGCCGGGATCTTTAACTTCTAGAAGCTTCTCTCTGATCTTTGCACCTGGTGGCTACATCCTAAAAGCTTAGCTTGAGGGAATCAGCTCTTCCTCACACTGCAGTCTTTCTTGGTCACAGCTGGAACAGGGTCTCAGTTTGCAGAATTACTGTGGGCCTACAGAGATAATCCGGGATACTTTTCACAACTTCAAGCCCTTTAAATTTCATCCCATCTGCAGTGTCTCTTGACTTAGACGGAAATATTTTCACGAGCTATGAGATTTAAAACATGGACATGTTCGGAGAAAGGGCTTTATTTTGCCTACTGCAAGTGTTCCTTTACCCAATGAAAACCTGCCTCCCTGCAGAAGACCTGGCCTTCTCAGCATCCCAGGTTTCTATCGTCTAAGAAGCACAAGTTAGGATATTGTTGCCACTGCTGCCTGCCATTCATGCATTGACCAACTTATTCTGTTTTTTTTCTCCTACCCTGTTGTTTACACGGTCCTATTGTTACGGTTTGCATTTTCCTTAATTTGCGATTTTTATTTCTTTTCAGAATTGTGGTTGACAGTGCACCAGGTCACATCTCGGACTGCTCAGGTGGCACTCAGTGTTCAGTTATCATGTCCTGTGTTAGAACCAAACACCCACTCTCATCTCACCTTAATGAGGCACTGCTTTGGCAGGTACAGTATTAGGCATCATTTCTCCTTTGATTACTAAATCCTAAGCACTTCCCTGCCTGATGAGCTTCTTAGCATCACTCCTGAACTGTCTCCAGATCCACTGGAGTCTAGGCTTCTCCTCCAGGCTGACAACATTAACTTCCTGAGCTAGATACTACTGGAAGGAGATGTGGAGTTTGTACAGAAAAACACATTACTCCTCATGTTTCCACATTAGTAATCTGCTTTAATTTTTTGTTATATGCAGCCAACCTCCCCCTACATAGAAAACTTTTAGCTTTTGTGCACCCAGTGTCTGACTTGGTTCAAATTTTCCCCAAATAAAGACTGTCTAATGAGGCCAAGTAAACATTAAGTGATTAAATAAATAAAACTTAGGCAAACCTCAGGATCCACTTGATCTTCTCAATGAGGCAATTAAGGAAGAACAATGTGCCCAAACCTAATTTATTTGATGACTTATCAGTCATATATACATATATATGCTTTTTCTTATTATTAACTCAAATGTTTTTCTTCAGTGATTTTTTCCAAAAATTTTATGTTCTTATTTTTTAAGATTTATATTAAAGTGTGAGTGTGTGTGCATGTGTAAATGTGTATGCATTAGTGTAGTCCCTACAGTGGGCAGAAGTGGGTATCATGTCCCTTATAACTGGACTTATAGGCAATTATAATCTAGATGGTATGAGTGCTGGGATCTGAACATGGTTCCTTTAGGAGAAAAATATATAAACTTAGCTGCTGAACCATCTTTCCAGATCCTTTCCTACTTTTTATAGACTATCCATACCTTCCTAAAACTGTATTCTATCATAAATGCCATGAAGCACTGACAATCAAGCAACCTTAGACTGTATCAATACTTCTCCTTCAAACGTGCTCATGATGTCAGCTCCTCCTCTCTAGGGTGACTCTGCGACCATGTATGGATGCTGCTGCTTCCCATATACCCCAGTCAGTCTTTGTCAGTTACGCATGTGTTTTTGAATCTTCTGCATATTCAACAGCATCTGCTAAAAATCTCTTTGTATCCCAATGTAATGAAAAAATGTTTCCTTCCATTCCTTTTACTTGATTAACTATTTTTCAGGAGAATGTTCATTATGTGCAAACTCCACCGTCTTCTATCTCATTTCCTTAAAAGGTCACCTTAAGACTGTATCACTTCCCATAAAATATCACTACAGAAGCCATTTAAAGGATCATTCACACTGTTTTGGTCACTTCTCAATCCTCAGCCATCTTGACCTCTCTGTCAAATGTTGCTATTAATTATATTGCTATTCCTTCTACATTTGAAGCTCTCTCCTCTGACTTCCCATGGGCTATTTGGCTGTTTTGACTCCTTATATGAGCAGTAACCTGAATTCCAGACTGCTCCATTTAAGTATCATTAGTCTACTCTAAGCCTAAACCATCTTTTATAGTCCTGGAGTTGGTTCACAATAGAAAACCTCTATAACTGTCATGGCAGCACAGCTATATGTCCCTTCCATGTACAGGTCCCATGTGCAGCCTTGACAGGTGACGGAACCTAGGGCTCGCACATGCTAGGCAAATACTCTACCTGTGGATTATGTCTCCAGTTGCACTCTCTGGAGACGTTCAATATAGAAATTTTAAACGGGTCTCTCCCTGCCTTTTTTCCCCAAGTGTACAAAGAAATGTCATCAAGCCATCTTTCTAAAGATGTTAAAACTATGAATGAAGACAACAAACTCAAATAAGATGCACTCTCTGCTGCTATTTTGAAAACTGTTGTCTCCAGAACAAGCTGCAAGATGGATGTCATGACTCCTTTGCTAAAGAACCACTTGACAGCTGGTGCTGGACGCTCCAATAGTAGGGAGTGGCTCATCAGTGTTATGGAAGCAAGGCTTTGAAGGACATATTTTCCTTAGATCTTTTACTCTCTGCTTGTCTGTCACCTAAGAACTGCTTTGCTCCACCATATTCTGTGCTGCTGAGACTTACCTCAGCTCACAGTAAAGGAGCTTGCTTACTGAAGACAGAAATTTCCTAAATCATGATCTAAATTATCCTTTACTTGTGGTGATTTGAATAAGACAGGTCCCACATAGGCTGATACATTTGAATTCTGGAAACTTGTCAGGAAGGGTTAGTAAGTATGGCCTTTTGTTGAAGGAGATGTATCACAAGAGGCAGGCTTAAGATTTCTATTTTTTTTATTAGATGTTTTTTATTTACATTTCAAACGTTATTCTCTTTCCCAGTTTCCCATCCATAAGCCCTCTAATCTACCCCCCTCTTCTTCTGTGAGGGTGTTCCCCCTCCCAAAGCACCCCTCTTTTTGCATCCCTGACCTCACATTCCCCTACACTGCAGGGTACAGCCTTGGCAGGACAGGGCTTCTCCTATTGGTGCCGAACAAGGCCATCTTCTGCTACATATGCAGCTGGAGCCATGGGTCTGCTCATGTATACTCACTCTTTGGGTAGTGGTTTTGTCTCTGGGAGCCTCTGGTTGGTTGGTATTGTTGTTCTTATGGGGTTGCCCCTTCAGCTCCTTTAATCCTTTCTCTAATTCCTCCAACAGAGACTGGATGCTCAGTTCAATGGTTTCCTGCTAGCATTCCTTTCTATATTTCTTTCACTTTGGCTGAGCCTCTTAGGAGACAACCATATCAAGCTCCTTCCAATCAGCATGCACTTCTTGGCTTCATTAATATTGCCTAGGTTTAGTGGCTTTATTATATGAACTGGATTCCCCAGGTTGGGCAGGCTCTGAAAAGCCATTCCTTCAGTCACTGCTCCAAACTTTTTCTCCATATCTCCTCCTATGAATATTTTATTCCCCCTTTTAAGAAGGACTGAAGCATCTGCACTTTGGTCATCCTTCTTCTTGAGCTTCATGTGGTTTGTGGATTGTATATTGGATAATTTGAGCTTTTGGCTAATTGTGGGTTCATAAAAGGAATTTGGTAGTGTTCTTTCTGTTTCTATTTTGTGGAATAGTTTGAACAGTATTGGTATGAGGTCTTTTATGAAGGTCTGATAGAATTCTGCACTAAACACATCTGGTCCTTGTTCTGGGGTTTTCTTGGTTAGGAGACTTTTAATAGCTTGTCCTATGTCTTTAGGAGTTAAGGGACTGTTTAGATGGTTTATCTAATCCTTATTTAACTTTGATACCTGGTATCTATCTAGAAAATTGTCCATTTCATCTAGATTTTCCAATTTTTTTGAATATAGGCTTTGGGGATCTCATTGTTTGTTTGTTTGTTTATTTGTTTTTAGTTTCCTCAGATTCAGTTGCTATGTCTCCATTTTCATTTCTGATTTTTTTAATTAGGATACACACTCCGTGCTTTCTGGTTATTCTGGCTAAGGACTTATCTATCTTGTTGATTTTTTTTCAAAGAACCACCTCATGGTTTTGTTGATTCTTTGTATAGTTCTTTTTTGTTTCTACTTCGTTGATTTCAGCCCTGAGTTTGATTATTTCCTGCTATCTACTCTTCTTGGGTGTATTTGCTTCTTTTTGTTCTAGAGATTTTAGTTGTGCTGTCAAGCTGCTGATGTATGCTCTCTCCAGTTTATTTTTGAAGGCATGCACAGCTATGATTTTTCCTTTTAGCACTGCTTTCATTGTGCCCCAAAAGTATGGGTATCTGTGCCTTCATTGTCATTAAATTTCAAAAAGTCTGTAATTTCTTTATTTCTTCCTTGATCAAGTATCATTGAGTAGAGGTTTGTTCAACTCCCATGTGTATGTGGGCTTTCTGTCATTTTTGTTGTTATTAGTCAGTGGTGATCTAATAGGATATGTGGGATTATTTCACTCTTCGTGTATCTGTTTAGTCCTGTTTTGCAGCCAATTATATGTCCAATTTTGGAGAAGGTATCATGAGGTGCTAAGAAGAAGGTATATTTTTTGTTTTAGGATGAAATGTTCCATAAATATCTGTTAAATCCATTTGGTTCATAACTTCTGTTAGTTTCTCATTGTCTCTGCTTAGTTTCTGTTTCCATGATCTGTCCATTGATAAGAGTAGGGTGTTGAAACCTCCCACTATTATTGTGTGAGGTACAATGTTTGCTTTGAACTTTAGTAAGGTTTCTATTATGAATGTAGGTGCCCTTGCATTTGGAGCACAGATATTCAGGACTAAGAGTTCATCTTGGTGGATTTTTCCTTTGATGAATATGAAGTGTCCTTCCTTATCCTTTTTGATAACTTTTGGTTGAAAGTCAATTTTATTCCATATTAGAATGGCTACTGCAGCTTGTTTCTTGAGACCATTTGCTTGGAAAATTGTTTTCCAGCCTTTTCCTCTGAGGTAGTGCCTTGTCTTTGTCACTGAGGCGTGTTTCCTGTATGCAGCAAGATGCTGGGTCATATTTACATATCCAGTCTGTTAGTCTAGGCATTTTTATTGGGGAATTGAGTCCATTGATATTGAACAATATTAGGGACCAATGATTGTTGTTTCATGTTGTTGTTGTTAGAGGTGGAATTATGTTTGTGTGGAGCTCTTCTTTTGGGTTTGTTGCAAGGAGATTACTTTCTTGCTTTTTCTAATGTGCAGTTTCCCTCCTTGTACTGGAGTTTCCCATCTATTATCCTGCGTAGGACTATATTTGTGGAACAATTGTCAACGAGGGTGCTGAGGGTACCTGGAAGAGAATGGGGGACAAGAGACGTGAAGAAGGATGCCAAGACAAGAGTCTGATCAAGGCGACAATTTTATTTTTTCCCAAGGCTGAATTTATACCATAACAGGGGTAACAGAGGGAGGTGGGGAAGTGTGAAACATTTCCACAGGACAAGGACACAGTATTTGTGTGGTCAGCTGATGTCAACTGGATGTCAGAAAGGTCACAGGCTTGTCATATCTATTAGTCAACAGGATGTTGTTTTTTTCAAAAAGGTTACAGGTCTTCACATTGGGCATCTTGAAGTCAGATGTATTTCTCAGCAAGGTCAGAACTTTATCATATCATTATTCATCCTGACACCAGATTTGTATTAGTCTTCTGCAGCTGGCTGGAGATTTTCCATGAGCCCAGTCATACTTAACTCTAATCATAATAATAACATCAATAATGGAGGGCTTCAAGGGCATCGCTCCCAACAAACGATATTGTGTAAATTTGGTTTTGTCATGGAATATCTTAGTCTCTTCATCTACATCAATTAAGAGTTTTGCTGGATATAGTAGCCTGGGCTGGCATTTATGTTGTCTTAGGGTCAGTATGACATATGCCCAGGATCTTCTGGCTTTCATATTCTCTGTTGAGAAGTCTGGTATAATCCTGATAGGTCTACCTTTTTATATTACTTGACCTTTTTTCTTTACTGCTTTTCATATTCTTTCTTTGTTTTGTGTGTTTGGTGTTTTGAATATTAAGTGACAGGAGGAATTTCTTTTCTGGTCCAATCTACTTGGAGTTCTGTAGACTTCTTGTATATTTATGGGCATCTTTTTCTTTAGGTTAGGGGAACTTTCTTCTATAATTCTGTTGAAAATATTTACTGGCCTTTAAGTTGAGAGTCCTCACTCTCCTCTATTTGTATTATCCTTAGGTTTGACCTTTTCATTTTGTCCTGGCTTTCCTGGACTTTTTGGGTTAGGATCTTTCTGCCTTTTACATTTTCCTTCTCGGTTGTGTGAATGGGTCACCTGTTGGGACACTTGGAGCAGAAGAGTTGGTTTTACCTCTGCTCTCAGGTGTGTTGGAGCTCCTGGAGACTGGCTTTCATCTCTGGGTGCAGGCAGAAACCAGAAGGGTTCTGCCTCTGACTGTTCCTAGGTTCCTGTGCCTAGAGGGCACAGAGGGCACTGGGTGGTTCCTATTGGACCAGGATTGTGAGAAGTAGTTGTCTCCTCTGAGCTCTCAAGATTGTCTGCACTTCTGAAAGTTCAGCTCTCTCCCCCACAGGATTTGGGTACAGAGAGCTGTGGGAACAGTTCAGTTAAATTTCAAAAGACCTATTTGTCCTCTTGATTGTGGAGCTCCCTGCTATCCCTACCACCATGCCCTTGAGAAACATGAGCCTAATTAAATGCTTCCTTTTAAAAAAATTTCCTCGTTGAAGGGGCTTGCAACCCCATGAGAACAACAATACCAACCAACCAGAGCTCCAAGGGACTAAATCATTACCCAAATTGTACACATGAACAGACCCATGGTTCCAACTGCATATGTAGCAGAAGATGGCCTTGTTGGGCACCAGTGGGAAGAGAAGCCCTTTGTCCTGCCAAGAGTGGACCCCTCAGTGTCAGGGAATGTCAGGGCAGGAAGGTGGGAAGAGGGGATGTTTTTTGGAGGGGGATACCCTTATAGAAGAAGGGCAAGGGGGATACAATAGGGGATTTAGGGACAGGAATTTGGGAAAGAGAATAACATTTAAAATTTAAATAAAAAATATCCAATTTTAAAAAAGAAGAAAACAAGATGCAGGGGGAAGAAAAGTTTCCATGTGAAGTAACTACGACAAAAGTTGGTACTAGGCAGTAGGCTATTGCTATGATTGACCTGACCATGTATTTTAGAAAAATGTGGAAGAATGGGGCTTTTGGACTAGAAAAGCAGTTGAAAATTATACACAGATTAAATCAGCCATTTTGTATATGTTTAGAAGACAATAATGCTGAGAACGTTTAGATTTCTTCTTCCAAAGTTATTAGTGGAGAATGATGTTAGCGGCTGGAATAGAAACCATTCTTGTGATGGTTTGGAAAGAATGCGGATGCTTTTTGCTTTCATCCTACAAATTCTCCTGAGGTTAAGTTGAAAAGTAGTGAATTAATTTTTTGTTGGAAGAGATGTCTAAACAGTCTAGTATTATTACTATGGCATAATCACTAGTCATCATCACTCTTATGCAACTCTACAATGGAAAACACCAAGTGAAGCTACAGAAATAAATTTACACTTTGAAGAGAAAAGGAGCACCCGGAAGTTTAATGGGATCAAGGCTTATGCTAAAAGATGTAATGAGATTAAGTAGAGGTCTTATCTTCAATACAGGGAAATGTGCCCTCAAGGACAAACCACAATCTGTCTAGGCTTCAAACTTCTGAATAGAAATTATCTAAGAAAGTCTCTACTGTAGCAGCAAGTTTGGCTACACTGCTTTGGCTCATGCTCCCAGTTACCCATTTTACCCACCCCCACCCCCTGTTCCCTCCGACAGGTCAGTTAATTTATGGTATGCTATGACTAGCTCAAAGGCTGGGCACTCCTAAACTCCTAAACCTTGATCTAGCAAATGCACTGCTCCTGTACTCCTGAGACTCTTAAACCTTCTCCTGCTACCCCAGGCCCAATTGAGGAATTGGCAGTGGCCATGTATCCCAATTCTTACATGGCAGGTTACCTTCCTCCCTGCAACTCTTACATCTCAGAGTCACTGCAATTCTCCATTTCCCTTTTTCCATTTCCTAGCCCATAAATCTGAAGGTTCTACCTCTTTTTTTTTTTTTTTGGGAAAATTTAACAAAAATTTTATTATAGTTTTAAATCTCCAGATGAAATTGACATGAGTTCTTTTCAATCTATGGATCATGTTCTCCTCTTCCCCTCTCTGTCCCCTTTCCTACCCAGGACCCTCCCTCCCACCTCCTGTGATTGCTTTCTTATGGATCCAGAAAAAAGTGTAAAATGAGATTGTAGGAAACTTGGAATCTATGAAGAGAAATTAGGGTATCTAGATATTTGCTTACTTCACTCTAACTCTGAAGTTCAATTATTATTCAACCATGCTAAAATTACATTTTCTCTCAAGCTACAAAGTAATAGCATCTTTTACAGATATTTTTTTTATTATTATTAACTTGAGTATTTCTTATATACATTTCGAGTGTTATTCCCTTTCCCAGTTTCTGGGCAAACATCCCCCTCCCCCCTCCGCTTCCTTATGGGTGTTCCCCTCCCCACCCTCCCCCCATTGTCCCCCTCCCCCCAACAGTCTAGTTCACTGGGGGTTCAGTCTTAGCAGGACCCAGGGCTTCCCCTTCCACTGGTGCTCTTACTAGGATATTCATTGCTACCTATGAGGTCAGAGTCCAGGGTCAGTCCATGTATAGTCTTTAGGTAGTGGCTTAGTCCCTGGAAGCTCTGGTTCTCCCTGCCCAGCTATTGACTCTTTATTGATGTATCAAAAAAAAAAAAAAAAAACAATTGGGGACAAGGACCTTCAGCATTTGGACTCACAGATTCCTCATTAATTCAAAGCATTAGAACCAATTCCCAACACTCTTCCCCTAAAAGACAGCCACATACAAAAAAGCTATTGCAAATGTGATTCAAGAGAGCCAATCTCCATTCTAAGTGAGCAGGAAGACTTTTCAGTCTTGTCCTCATGATCCTTGTTTTGGAGTTCTGAAGAATTCATGAATGAAGGGCTAATGGAACATTCCTCTCCAGTTAAAGAGAGACACTTAAACTAGGCAATGCATGCCAGAACAGACCCTGGGTGGAGGCCCTGAGAAGCCATTGAGTGAAGGTGTGAACATGGACCTTTAATTGTGTGAAAGACCCAAGATATTAAAGGTGCCAGAACTGTGACTGAGGAGACCTGCACATGGAGAGTGTGACCAGCCAAGAACAGAGAAATTTGTGGCAGACAACAAAGTTGAAAGCAAAGAGTTAGTTACTTAAGCCGTGATACCAAATGCAGGGTACAAAATTTGAAGTTTTCCCTGTTGGGTTTTAATTTTTCTTTAGTCCAGTATGTCCCAATTCCTCCCTTTTAAAATGCTATTGTGTATTTTGTTCCACTGCAAGCTCAAAGTCTATAATTTGCATTTTGATCCTACTTCGGCCTTCAGTTAAGAGATTGTCTGAATCTCAGAAGAAACTGTGGGTTTTTAAACAGTGTTGAGACTGAAAGACTAGGGGTACTTCTGACACTGGACTTAATGCATTTTATATTATGATATAGCTTATGGGGGACAGTGAGTGGAATGTCATGGCTTGAATAAGAATGACTCCCAAAGGCTCATATATTTGAATACTTGTTTACCATGAACTTGTCTTATTTACATTTATAGGCTGTAAATGCCAGGATAATGTACTTATGTATTGATGTTGAACTTTAATGTTAGTGACTCTTCAGCAGTCATTTTTTTCTACTTTTCTAAAATAAATTACCTGTCAAATCTGCAGTTTTTGTATTTCTTTAGACTTAAACGTAATTCAAAACTTACTAGGGTAAGTAAGATCTTTGTTGACTATTCCCAAAAAGAAAAGTTCTGCTTTACTTCCCATATATAAAAGATTAAAATAGAGTATGTTTTCCTCATTGTCCCTGAGCAGATGGTTCTCTTCTTCCTTTCTCCTGCTTGCTAATGTCTCCTTTGTTAAAGTATAAAAGTAACTTAAATCAAAAGCATAAAGAAATTCTAGAAAGGTTATTTCTCCAGAAGCCACCAAGTTTAGCTTATGTCAGTTCAATTCCACAAGAATTCTGAACATTTGTAATGCCATCATTTTAGATGGAAAATTGGTTTTGAACTTGGCTTCGTGGGCTTATGCAATGATCAGCAAGTAATGTTTGCAGGTGCATCAGAGTTTTCTGGAACATTGCCTCCATGCTCAACTGAAACGAAGGAGATAAGCAGGGTCTTCTCAAAATATTCTGCTGGCCGGGCAGAGGTCACAGGTATAGTGGAGGAAAGATGAGAAGACTGGAAGGTGCATGTGATGGAGTGCATGATGGGAAATCCCCAAATAATCAATAAAAATATTACTTTGGAAAACTAAAAAAATGCATAGGTTTATTTTTATTTGGCGTTAAGGTCTCCCTATGTACTTGGGCTGGGATTAAAGCCAATGTTCCCCTTTACATCCCCAGTAGAGGGATTACTGCATATGCTATCATCCCAAGCTGAAATTTATTGTTTTAATTAAAAATGAATTAATTCTCTCTCCATGAAAAAAAATCTGTTTGCTCACCTTCTCTATCCATAGTTTCCAACACAAAGTACTTTGCAAACACTGTCTTGCCTATTTCTAATCCATGTTCTTTTAATTATTATTATCATTAATCTTTTTTTACATTCCAGCCATTATCCCCCTCTGGGTCCACCCTCTGGCAGTTCCTCATCCCATTCTTCCTCCCTTGTCTCCAAGAGGATGTCCCTACACGCCCCTACACCCCCACACCCACCAGTCCTTCCCCTTCCCTGAGGCCTCACATCTCTTAAGGGTTAGGTTCAACTTCTCTCATTGAGGCCACACAAGGCAGTCCCCTGCTGTATATGTCCCGGTCCTCATATCAGTTGTGTATGCTGCCTGGTTGGTGACTAAGTGTCTGAGATACATCTTGTGGGTCCAGGTTAGTTGAGACTGCTGGTCTTCCTATGGGGTTGACCTCCTCCTCAGGTTTTTCCAGCCTTTCCCTAATTCAGCCACAGGGGTCCCTGGCATCTGTCCATTGGTTGGTTGTAAGTATCTGACTCTGTCTCAGTCAGCTGCTTTTTGGGCATCTCAGAGGACAACCATGCTAGGTTCCTGTCTGTAACCACACCATAGCATCAGTAATAGTTTCAGGCCTTGGAGTGTCCCCTTGAGATAGCTCCCAGGTTGCACCAGTCACTGGACATTCTTTCCCTCCATCTCTTCTCCATTTTTATCCCTGTAGTTCTTTAAAACAGGAATAGTTCTGGGTCTGAGTTTTTGACTGTAGGTCAACAACTGCATCCCTCCACTTGATGTCCTGTCTTTCTACTAGAGGTGGATCCTACAATCCTCTCCACACTGTTGGGCACTTCATCTAAGGTCCCTCCCTTTGAGTCTTGAGATTCTCTCACCTCCCAGGTCTCTTGTGTATCCATCCTACCACCCTAGATTGTATATTTCTATTCATTCTACTTGCCAATGGGACTTCACTACTGACCCAAATAACTGATCATGTTCTCCCTTTCCCCTGCCCCTCTTGTTCCCCTCTTCCACTCAGTTACCTCCCTCCCTCATCCCCTCCCTCCTTCTTTCCCTCCCTCCCTCCCCACCTCTGCCCTCTGCATTCTTCTCCCTTGCAAGTGTAATTGAAACATCTTGACTTGGTACCTTGACTTGGTAACCTTGAGTTCTGTGGATTGTACCCTGGATAGTCTGTACATTTTTTGGCTAATATCAACTTAGTGAGTACATACTTTGCATGTCCTTTTGGGTATGAGATATTTGGGTCGCAGAATGATATTTTCTAGTTCCATCCATTTGCCTGCAAAACTCAGATGTCCTATAGTTCTTAATAGTTGAGTACTATTCCATTGTGTAAATGAACCTCGTTTTCTGTATCCATTCTTCTTTTGGGGGACATCTTAGTTGTTTTCAGCTTCTTACTATCACAAATAAGGCCACTTTGAACATAGTGCAGCACATGTTCTTGTGGTGTGGTGGGGCATCTTTTGGGTATGTGCCCAGGAGTGGTATAGCTTCATCTTCGGGTAGATCTGTTTCTAATTTTCTGAGGATCCTCCAGCTTGATTTTCAGAGTCTTTGTACCAGTTTACAACCTTACCAGCATTGGAGAAGTGTTCTTCTTTCTCTACATTCTGGCCAACATGTGCTGTAAACTGAGTTTTTTATCTTAGCCATTCTGATTGGTGTATAATGGAATCTTAGGGTCATTTTTATTTGCATTTTCCTAATCACTAGGGACCTTAAACATTTCTTTAAGTGCTCCTCTGCCATTCAAGGTTCTTCTGTTGTAAATTCTCTCTGTAGTCCTATACCCCATTTTTTAATTGGGATATTTGGATTTTAGAGGTTAGCTTCTTGAGTTCTTCATATATTTTGGACATTAACTCAATAAAAGAACTTCTTAGGGAATTACCGACCTGACCTCAAGCTATACAAGAGAGCAATAGTAATAAAAACTGTATGGTATTGGTACAGAGACAGACAGGTTGATCAATGGAATTGAATTAAAGACCCAGAAATAAAACCACATACCTTTCAACACTTGATCTTTGACAAAAAAAAAAAGACAAAAATATACAATGGAAAAAAGCATCTTCTATAAATGGTGCTGGTCTAACTGGTGGTCAGTAGGTAGAAAAATGAAACAGATCCATATTTGCCACCTCCCACAATGCTCAAGTCAAAGTGGATCAAGGAACCTTGAATACATGGGAAGAGGGGAAATTTTCTGAATAGAATACAAATGGCTTATGTTTTATGATCATTAATCGACAAATGGAACCTCCTAAAATTGCAAAGCTTCTGTAAGGCAAAGGACACAGTCCCACCCATCTCCAAAATTTTAATCCAGACTTGCTCCTGTCTAAAGTAAATGCAGGGACAAAGAATGAAGCAGAGACTGAAGGAAAGGTCATCCAGAAACTACCCTACCTAGGGATCCATCCCATATGCAGCCACCAAACTCAGACAATATTGCTGATAATAAGAAGTGCTTGCTGACTGGAGCTTGGTTCCTGAGAGACTCTGCTAGAGCCTGACCAATACAGATGCAGATGCTTGCAGCCACCTATCAGACTCAGCACCCCAATGGAGGACTTAGGGGAAGGACTGAAGAAGCCGAAGAAGTTTGCAACCCCATAAGAACAACAACAATATCAACCAACCAGACCCCCCGCCCCGAGCTCCCAGTGATTAAACCACCAACCAAAGAGTACAAGTGGAGGAACCCATGTCTCCAGCTGCATATATAGCAGAGGATGGTATTATGTGGCATCAATGGGAGGAGAAACCCTTGGTCCTGTTGAAGCTTGATGCTCCAGCATAGGGGAATGCTAGGAAGCTGAGGAGGGAGTGGGTGGTTTTATGGGAGAGCACCCTCATAGAAGCAGAGGGAGGGGGATGTAATAGGGGTTTTAAGGAGGGGAAACTGTGAAAGGGAATGACATTTGAAATGTCAATAAATAAAATAACTAATAAAAAAGTGGAAAAAGAAAAGAAAAGAAAAAAGTGTCACTCACAGGATTATGGCAGTCATAAAGACAACAGTGAAATGTAGAAATGTAGTGTCCAAACAAAGCATGTTAATGCTCAGTTGAATATCAAGATCTATTACAGATCTATTGGTAAGTCCCTACAACAACTCCTGGTCTGCGAAACAGCATATCTGTAGGAAATATTATTGTAGAAATAGAAGAATTAAAGAAAACTAAAAATGTATAGTCAATAAAGGAAACTATATAGAGCAGTTTACAAACGAACAGAATAGAAAAAGCACAAAGCATTCTATAAGGTCCATCAGTCAAAACACAGATGGACATGTATCTACAGATATGTACATACACATAAACATAAACATCATGCATACACACATATGCACCTGCATACATGGACATGCAACAACACTCATGTATACATACACATGAGAAACCATTATGAGATTTTTTTAAACTGTAGGAGAAATGTATAATGTAAAGATTATATAACAATAATTTATAAAAAAAACAGTTTTCATGGACTGTTTTTAAGACCTGAAATTTAATTAAGAGAATTTAATTAAAAAACATTAAGTTTAAAATCATATGAAGAATTTTTTCTCCAAAGGCCCATGACCCACTGTTTCACAGTTAAAATAACTGAAATTCAAGAGAACATAAATTGCATTGTTTAAAATTACCCAGTAGAAAAGCAAAATTTTAATTTCCAGTAAATAAAAATAATAATAAAACATTAAAATTATTCTTCTAAATAGAGCTGACCAGAAGCATAATGACAGAAAGAATAAGCATTAGTCTTCAGAAGACAGATGCAAGTTCCCAAACAAAGTGAGGGCCAACAATCGGAGCATTCTCTGAAAAGGAGGACTTAAATAAGATAGTGTTAGAGCTGAATTCATGCTCCTTGGAGGCCATGGGAATCAAATCATAGGCAATTTTGGTACACAATAGAAAGATAATTGGTAACATTAGTATTCATTTATATGAGAGGTAAAATTCAAACGAAGATGAATAGTTTTTAGTATAAATATTCCATTTGACCAACTGTCATCATATTTAGTGTAAGACTGTAATACACTTTATATTTATAAATAATATAAGTATGAAACTCATTGTTTTTTGTTTAACTTATTTTGGGAGTATAAAACAATATTTTTAAGATGTATTATATTTTATTTATGTTATATGTCTTAGTCTATGTGTGGGTATGTGCACATGAGTTATCAATGCCTATAGAGAACTAAAATGTCAGATGCCCTAAGAGCTGGAACTAAAGGCTATTGTGTGATCTCCACTGTAGTCTCTGAGAATCATACCGGGGACCTCTCCAAGAGCACTATATGCTTTAATCAACTGAGCCATATCCCTGGCTCCTCAAATACATCCTTATCTCAAGAGGAGAGGAGCAGTTTTTAAAATAATCTTCAAATGACATGATTTATTTAAATTAAAACAAGCAACAAGAAGATCAACTGGGAAAGCAACTGAGGAACTATTATAACCAGATATTTTAGTAATTGTTCATGCAGATGAGCACAATAGGTTTCTTATATATTTATAACATTTACTAACAGATTAGCTGCATTCTTTGTAGAGAAGACACCATTATTCACTGTTGTAATACTATACACTCTAGTTATAATGTAATATAAAATTCATGCCAAATAATAAACAAACATAAGGTATCTAGGAAGAAATTTCCCTCTATGTAAAGAAAAATAAAATGTTCTCATCTATGTATCTGTTCATTTATCATTTATGTCGACTTCATAAATGTATCATGCCTTTTGTGTAATGAAAACCTAGACTTCAATGTATTAATTGTCACAATTTGTAGCAAAATACCATTAATCTTTTACAAGTTATCAAGCCACAACTTAAACATAATGTGTATTTTAAGTATAAAATTACATTTTCAATCATCATTTTGACTTTGAGGAGCCACAGAGAATTACACTGTCATCCCCATAACTAAAATTCAGAACAGTTCCACCTGATTCCAAAGACTCTTCTTCCTTCATCTCAGTCAACCTTTCCCTAACTCAACAGCTGCCTTCTTTTCTTTTCTTTTCTTCTCTCTTCTTTTCTTTTCTTTTTCTTAAAGTTCATGTAAACCAAATGTGACAGGGCACAGGTTTGATCCCAGCACTCTGGACACTGAGACAGAAGGATCTTCATTTCAAGGTTGGTCTGATTACATAGTGAGACCCTATTCTTGTGTTTTGTATTATTTCATTTTACATTGAATTTTTATTTCACTAAGGTAAAATGGTTGAACATCTTTTCATGTGTTGACTGGTTAGCTGTGTACGTTCTTTATTGGTTGCTCATGTATTTTATATATCTTAAAAACAATTGGTACTAATAATTAATTAAATTATTTTAAATGTCAACTGTATGATATATGTATGAAATAAAGAAGTTTTGGTAGTAAGGTTCTGAAGAATAGCAATGAGGAAAGGCAAGGTGCTTTTCCTAAAATGAAAACACACTGGAAATAGAACCAAAAGCATACATAGAACGTTACATGCTAATTTAAGAAGTTTATCAAAGCTGCGTTTAATGGTCTTGGAACAGCTCAGTTAACAGTTAACAGCTCAGATAACACCTACAATTCTACATTCAATATCTAAGTGAGAAAATATCCATTAAAATTATATAATAGTGAGGGTAAAACTACATGTAAATTACGTATTTGTTCATGTAGGCAATAAATGTGGTTAAGCACCTCCCATGGGCCCTGCAGGTAGGGTCTAGTGGAACAAAGCAACGCTCCTCTTGCTACTACAGAACTTACTAGACCTCTATAGAGAAGAATCAACAATAAAAATGGTAGCACCTGAAGAATGTAAGTAGAATTCAATAAGAAAATGCCATAGAAAGGTGGGTGAGATCACATGGTAGGTAATATGTTCACTACTGAGCCTGAGACCCTCGGTTTCATCACTACGACCTGTGTGGTGTAAAGAAAGACCCAGTTCTCATGGGTTGTCTTCTGACCTCTGCCCTGCTTCATAGCATATGTGTGCTCACACACTTAACCAAATACTTCATAAATAGTATAGTAATAAAAAGTAAAGTAGGGAAACACATCACCAAAAATCATCGAAACACCACAAAACTTGATGAACTTTAGATTTCCAAATTAATTTTTCTGTCTTTTACCACAAAAATGTTAAATGTGTGTAAAAGTGTATGTATCAACCTGAATATTATATGCTTAAAAATTACAACCTTCTGGTGACACTATTATATGTTTTCTTCTTTGCATTTCTAATTTCCTTTTCCTCTTCATAATAAGCATATTATATAAAAACACGATTAGTACTTTCAAAATAAATTAAAGTAATATACTGTGTAAAGTAAAGACATCTTTTTGGGCATAGGGTAGGGGAGCAATGGAGCTAACAAATAAGCAAGCAAAAATCAACAACACCCCATGACATAAAACGTAGGCTGATTCTTAGAAATCAACTTCTTTTAGATCACAGACATTCGTGCTACACTTACAGCATATTGTCTCAACTTCTTGCCGAAGAGCTTTGACTATAATACTTTTCTCCATTCTCATAGTATCCTCCCCATTGGGAAATTGTTTGAAATCTGAGGGGAAATGACTTGCTTAAGGTCATGCCACAACCTGACCAGAGTGCTTTCAAAAGTGCCTGAGGAGCGTTGGTGTGAAGAAAGAGCCATCCTTTAATACCTTCTATGCCTTACATTAAAGCCATGTGCTAAATTAAAATTACAAAAATGTTATTCTTTGAGTACTTTACTTTCTTGAGTTTTCATTGTGAGATAACCTGGGCAACTTGCAGTCCAAGTGGTTTCTTCTAGAGATTCTGACTTACTATACACCGAAGTCTGGGCATAGATTTTTTAGAAGATTCCAGATAATTCTCAAAAACCATCAAGCTTGGAAAAGTCCAGACCCCTATAAATAGAAGCTTTCTGCTCCTGTTTTGAATTTTTTTTGTCACAAGGGTTCCATAGTTACTAATGAGCTTTTATCTATTTGTATGGTATTTATGACAACAACCACGTAGCCTTAGATGTAATCAAACTTTGATCAATACAGCTTTCCAGTTACACATCATATATGCAAACAAATACCTACGTTCAAAAATAAAAATCAAATCAAATCATTCAATGGATTGTATTTATGCCAAATTGAAACTTTGATTTTAATGTATAATTTTCATGTGAAACTTTTGTTTGAAGGAACAATAAAGAAATCAAATAATTTCTAATTATTTCATGGCATTATTCTGTCATAATCTTTCCAAAATTATGATTGTGAATTAGAATGTTTTCAACTCTTTAGTAGGTGGAAATAAAGTGCACTTGCCATATGTGTTCAGTTACACACATTCGAGTTTTATACTTCGCCCTGCTTTATTGTGGTTGTATGCCTATGACTTCTTGATGCTCTTATGTAAATCTCTAACGCCCATTACACATTAGTATGGATAACATCATAAACCTGTAGATATAACTGTGCAAAATGAAGATTGGAGGAAATTATGAGGTGACTCCAGGACAAACACATTTGCCTGATAATTTAGATGAGTGGAAATTCTATGACAGTTTGGGCCATTTGAATAATTCTAGGTTTTTATACTTCACTTGGTTTTTATGAAATTAATACATAAACATTTAAAAAATTTATATCTTCACATAAATTGTGACAATTATGAATTAACCAAAGAATGCTTCCCCCTTCAACACCCAGTCATCATTTAATCTAACTGTTCCATTTTTTAAACCTGGAACATTCTATAATAAAGTAATACAATAGTATTGCAAAAAAATATATCCAGAATGTTTACCCAATATTGAAAAAAACTCAGAAATCAAGGCCCTAAATTTTCTTAAATAGTATGTTTTTACTGGTTTGAAATTTTGTAAATTCTAGTTATAGTGTTTTTAAAAAAATAAAGGAGAGATTTAATCAAGGATATCACGTTGGAAAGAGCAGATAGAGTATTGTACTTATCCCAAATCCATCTTTACTGACATGAACTCTAGGTGTAAATATTTTTTTTATCTCTATTGTCGACCTCTTTAAATGCAAGCTATTTTTCACATACCCACTTGAAATACAAATTGTCAGACATGTCTGTCTTAAATTGGAGTCACATATAGATGATAAAAAGACAGAAGGAAAAGAAATATTCAGCAAACACAGGTATTTCTTAACAAGTTTGTCTCTCCTTACAGGAAATTCTAACATTTAAGCACCATAGAGTCCTAGAGCTATTCTATTTGTATTAGTAGACAGCAAAAGTTCCAAATCAGGGATTAGTAAAGCTTACAGGTTATTAGTAAAACCCTTTTAAGGGAAATCATAGCTATTAGACTACTGCTGAGAAAGTTGAGATCTGTTCAAAGAATCACTTAATTATCTTTCCTACTGCTGAAGCTAAAGCTTCTGTATGGAAAAGAGTGTTCTTCTTTTTAATGAATTCCCAAATGCTATGGCATTTATTAAGGAAATGTTTTAAGTAGAACTATTATTCAGAAAATACTTTATTCCTTGCTCGCCACCACTATTCCAGTTTCCATCTTATTAGCTTCCTAGTGGGAAGTTGAAAGAAATCTATGAGAATGCTTGGTATTCTCTGTGTGACTTTCTTTCTTACTTAACTTTTGTACTTAACTGGTAAAAAAAAAAAGACTTAAATCAGAGTAACTTCTGATCAAGGAAACTGTTAATCAGGTTACAAGTTGATTAGCTCTATTAAGATTTTTGATGTTTTCTTTGCTTTTAAATTTTGTAATTAATATGAACAAAATTAAAGCCCATAAGGAATTAGGTTTTATTGCATACTATAAATTACTTAATGTGAAAAGGTATAATATTCTATTTTTGAAGACTAGTTAAGATAAAACATATATATACATACATGCATATATATATACTTATAACATGTACATAGCATCATACTAAAAATATGAATTGATTATCACTCATCCAACAAATAGTAGGCTTCCAGAAAAACTGTGAGGATCTGACTTTTGGAGTGAACATTTATGAAGGAAAACAAACATTTTGAATATAACACTTAAGAATATAAAAGTGTTTTCATATGAAACTGAAACTTGTCCTCTAATTATCTGTGAAGAGTTGTGTTGGAATTTGATGGAGACTCCAGTGAATCTGGAGACTGGTTTGGGTAGGATGCTCATTTTTTACTGCATTAATCTGTCCAATTCATGAGCATGGGCATATTTTCATCTTTTGGTATCTTCCTCAAATTTTTCTTCAATGTTATTAAGTTTTTATCATGAATTTTTTTTTCACTTGCTTGGTTAGAGTGGTACCAAGATGTTTTCTATTATCTCAGGTTGTTGTGAAATGTGTTGCTTTCTTGATTTCTTTCTCGCTCCATTTATCATTTGTGTATGGGAGGGCTACTTTTTTGTGAGTTAATTTTGTATCCAGCTACTTTGATGAAGGTGTTTGTCAGTTGAAGAAGCTTCCCAATGGAATTTTTAGGATCATTCGTATATACTATATCATCTGTAAATCAGAACACTTTGACTTATTCCTTTCCAAGTTGCATTCATATGTCATTATGTTGTGCCAGGAAACATTCATAAACACCAAAAAGACCACCAAGGAGCTGAATCTGAGGCAATGGCATTTTGGTCTCTTTATTCAAGCTCAAGCTTGAGCTACGCCACCTTCTCTGATGCAGGAAAATGGGAGGGGCCCCAAGCCCCGTTTCAGGCAAGCATTTATAGAGGCAAATCTAGCCTGGTTTGGAGGCCATTATGCCTTTAACATAACTGGCTGGTACTGGGAGCTAAACCATAAACTTAACATCTGCTTTTCTCCTGATTGGTGGTTGTTAGGAAGTGAATGGTCAGGGTAAGACTTGTAACCTGGGGGTACAGATTTGCTGGGTAATAACCTGGAAACCAGTATTACACACATGTCTTCTTGGGTGTAACCTGAAAACTGGTGCAAAACACAGGTCTTTTTGGGGGGTATAACCTGGAAACTGGTGCTAGGTTAGTAACTTGTTAACTTGAGTTCAACCTTAGGTCAGGTTCTCTAAGATAGAGTCTGTCTTAGTCAGGGTTTATATTTCTGAACAAAACATCATGCCCAAGAAGTTGGGGAGGGAAGGGTTTATTCGACTTACACTTTGACATTGCTGTTCATCCCCAAAGGAAGTCAGGACAGGAACTCACAGAGGGCAGGAAATTGGAGGGAAAAACTGATATAGAGACTATGGAGGGGTGCTGTTTACTGGATTGCATCCCCTAGCTTGCTTTCTTATAGAACCCAGGACTACCAGCCCAGGGATGGCACTACCCAAAATGGGCCCTCCCACCCTTGAACAATAATTGAGAAAATGCCTTATAGCTGGATCTCATGGAGGAATTTCGTCAAGGGAGGCTTCTTTCTCTGAGATAACTCCAGCTTGTGTCAAGTTCACACACAACTATCCAGTACAGAGTCTAAACTCAAAAGATTTAGTTTCACTGTCACTTAAATTTGGACATGGAGAAAGTGGACCACCATGTTTTGTTCTGAGTTTAGTGGAAGTGCTTTAAATTTACCTTCACTTGCTGAATAGTTTTCTCCAAGGATGTGGAGAAAGAGGAATGTTCCTCCATTGCTAGTAGGATTGAAAGCTGGTACAACCATTCTGGAAATCGGACTGGCAGTTCCTCAGAGAATTGGACATAGTTCTACCTGAGGACCCTGCTATATCACTACTGGGCCTATACTCAAAAGATGCTCCAACATTTCGGCTATGTTCATAGCAGCCTCATTCATAATACCAGAAGCTGGAAAGAACCCAGTTACGCTTCAACAGAGGAATGGATGCAAAAATGTGGTACAATTGTATAATGGAGTACTACTCAGCTATTAAAATCAATGACTTCATGAACTTCTTAGGCAAATGGATGGAACTAGAAAATATCATCCTGAGTGAGGTAACCCAGTCACAAAAGAACACACATGGTATGCACTCACTAATAAGTGGATATTAGCCCAAAAGCTCGGAATACCCAAGATAGAATTCACAGACCATATGAAGCTCAAGAAGAAGGAAGAGCAAAGTGAGGGTGCTTCATACCTACTTAAAAGAGGGAAGAAAATAATCACAGAAGGTAGAGGGACAGAGGGACCAGCAAGGGAGAGAGGGTGGAGAAAGTGCATAGGATTAGGTGTGGGAGAAAACAGAAGTACTGGGTCAGGGAATTGAATGGAGGTATGTAGACATGAGGGATCCCAACTGTGGGTAGCCACTAAAAAGTTTCAGATGCCAGGAAAGCAAGAGACTCCCAGGACCCAACAGGGATGAGATTAGCTGAAATGCCTAACAAAGGGGGGGGGGGGACTGTAAAGACCATATCCAGTGGTTAAGCACTGCCCTCAGTTGGGACGGGGCCACCCACCCATCTTCAAAATGGCTCCTGTCTAAAGGAGATACAGAGACAAAGTGTGGAGCAGAGACTGAATGAAAGTCCATCCAGAGATTGTCCCACCCCATCCCATATGCAGACACCAAACCCAAACACTAATGCTGATGCCAAGAAGTGCTTACTGACAGGAACCAGATATAGTTGTCTCTGAGAGGCACTGCGAGAGCTTGACAAATACAGAGGCAGATGCTCCCAGCCAAACATTGAACTGAGCGCAGGGAACCACTGAAGTAGTTAGGGGAAGAATTGAGGAAGCTGAAGGGGTTTGCAACTGCATAGGAAGAACAACAATATCAACCAACCAGACTCCCCAGAGCTCCCAGGGACTAAACCACCAACCAACGAGTACATATGGAGGGACCCAAGGCTCCAGCTGCATATGTAGCAGAGGATTGCCTTATCTGGCACCCTCACAGACACAGGGGAATGGGGGATGGGTTGGGGGTTGTAGAGGGGAAACAAGGAAGTGGGATAACATGTGAAATATAAATAAATAAACAATTAAAAAGAGATTAATGATACAGCGATTTTTGTATATGATTGGACCAGGAGTGGCACTATTAGGAGATGTGGCCTTGTTGGAGTAGGTGTGTCACAGGGGGCTTAGGCTTTAATACCCGGGTCCCAGCTGCCTGGAAGACAGTCTTCTCTTAGAGGCCTGCAGATGAAGAGATAGACCTCTCAGTTCCTCCTTCACAATGCCTACCTGGATGCTGCCATGCTCCTGCCTTAAGGTTACTGGACTGTATCTCTGACCCTGTAAAGCCTCCCCAATTAAATGTTGTCTTTATATGAGCTGCCTTAGTCATGGTGTCTGTTCACAGCAGTAAAATCTTACCTAAGACAGAAGTTGGTACCAGGGACTAGAGTATTGGTGTGATAGGCCTGATCATGCTTTTGTCTGGAAGAAGGTGGGATTTGGAACTTTGGATTTGGAAAGTGGTGGAATGTATTAAATGGGGCTTACTGGGCTATCCTAGTAAGAATATAAAAGACTTTATTGCTGAGATTGATTTGAACTATACAGACCTGGCCCAAGAGGGTTAGGTAGAGGAGAACTTCAGAATATGGCATGAGGACTGGTTTTGTAGTATTTTGATGAAGAAGGTGGCTGCTGTCTGCCCTCATCTGAAGAGTCTACCTGAGGTTATGCTAAAAAGATTCATATTAATTGCATTGAGAAAGGAAATCTTTAAAAATCCCAGCAGAAACTACTTTCTGGTTATTTCTCATGAAGAGTGTTTTGAACAAGCATAGCAAACTTAGAAAAGAAAAATATAAAATATATGGTTTGAGTATTGAAGAGGCACCAGAAAGTGAAATGGAGCTGAATCCTGTGTTCAAGAATATTAAATTGAATGAAGAGTGATAACCTTGAGACAAGATCTCACCCATGTAAATTTAGGACTAGGCATGGTGGTACACACCTTTAATCCCAGTAGACAGAGCCATGAAGATCTTAGTTCAAGGTTATGGGGCAATGCAAGTATTAAATTCATGAATTGTGGTATGCACCTTTACTCTCAGCACTTAGGAGATAGGCATGAGTTCAAGGTCAGTCTACAGAGCAAGTTCCAGGACAGCTAAGCTTATTCAGAGAAGGAGTTGGAAAACAGAAAGGTGGTGATAATGTAATATAACAAGGGGACCAATTTCAGCCCCAGGAAGCAGCAGAACTCAGCAGCTATGGTCATTCAGCTCTGCCTTTACAGTCAAGAGGAGAAGAAAACTATCAGGACAATTGATGTTGGATATATAGTTAAGAAATAAGTGGAAATTAAGATGAAACCAGCATCATCAAGGGAAAAATCTTCTGGAAAGTGTTTTCTGATAGCACAAAGAAACTGTGTTGCAGAGATAGCCAAGGCTGGACCTCATGCTGCAGCTGTACTTGTAAGAGTCATACAGGTGGTATTGGTTTTGAAGGCATGAAGGGATCGTGAAGAAAAGCTGAGGCTTGGCACTGTGAGAGGACATGGAAGGCTATTGGTGAAAGTGTAGCCTTAGTTGCAGTTGACAGCCTAGAACTGAAGGGGTCATGAAAGCGTTTTGCACCTTGGTACCAACTTACCACGGAAGAGGGCCTATGAGAGGCTTTTGGTGAGGCTTAGTTGCAGTGGAAGACTCCAGTGTATGGTAGATGTCAGTTTCATGGGATGATCACCAAGAAAAGCAGCAGCTCATGGAGTGCTAAAAATGGCAGTGTTGGAGAAGTGATGCTAGACCTTTGGAGGAGCCCAGAAGACCATGTGTAGATCCCAGACATTGAAAGAAGAATCTGTAACATTTAAGTTGCCTTGGAGACCCCACGATGTTCAAGATGACAGAGCCATAGTCTATCTGCTGAGAAAAGCTGCTAATAGGGAATGGAACCAATCCACAAGAAAGAAGTTTGTTGCAGTCAACAAAAATGAAAAAGGAATTGGAGATCTAAAGACTGCTTTGACTTCAGACATGGAGATGCAGTTTGGAGTTTGTACAGCTGGTTTCCTGTCTTGTTTTGGGGGTTGCAGTTAAGTGATTGGATGAATCTCAGAAGAGACCTTAAACTTTAGACTTTCATGGGGACTTTTGAAGTTGGACTAACTGTATTTTGCATTATTTTTGTTTGGATATGGCCACTATAGAGTCATATGTTTGAAGAAGCTTATGGGGGCCAGGGAGTGGAATGTGATGGTTTGTAAATTCTCAGCTCAAGGAGTGGCACTATTAGTAGGTGTGGACTTGTTGGAGTATGTGTGCCACAGTGGACTTGGAATTCAATAGCTAGTCCTAGCTGCCTAAAAGTCAGTCTTCCCTTAGAGGTCTGCAGATAAAGATGTAGACCTCTCAGTTCCTCTTTCCACCATGCTTATCTGGATGCTGCCCTGCTCCTGCCTTAAGCCTCTGATTCTGTAAGCCATGCCCAATAAATGTTGTCCTTATAGGACTCTCCTTGATGAAGGTGTCTATACACAGCAGAAAACTATAAGAGAGGTGCACATTTATATACAAATAAAATATAGATATAAGATAGTTTAAATGTTGATTTCTTTTTTATTGGATATTTTATGTATTTACATTTCAAATGTTATCCCCTTTCCCTACTCTATTGTCTGCCCTCACCACCCTCCCTTGTCTACGAAGATGCCCCCACCGACTCCCAACTCATTCACCTACACTGGGGAAAAAAGCCTTCACAGGACCAAGGGATATCCTCCTCTTGATGCCAGATGATGCCATCCTCTGCTATATATGCTGCTGGAACCATGGGTCCCTCCATGTATAATTATTGGTTGGTGGTATAGTCCCTGGAAGCTCAGAGAGGCCTGGTTGGTTTTCTTCCTATGCAGTTGCAAACCCCTTCAGCTCCTTCAATCTTTCTCTAAATTCTCCACTGGTGTCCCCGTGTTCAGTTTGAAGGTTAACTGCAATCATCCTCATTTCTATGAGTAAGGCTCTGGCAGAGCATCTAAGGAGACATCCATATCAAGCTCCTGTCATCAAGCACTTCTCTGCATCAGCAATAGTGACTGGATTTGGTGGCTGTATATAAGATGAATCCCAGGTAGGGCAGTGTATGGATGACCTTTTCTTTACTCCCTGCTCCACACTTTGTCCCTGTATTTCCTCCCATAAGTATTTTGTTCTCTCTTCTAAGAAGAACTAAAGCATCCACATTTTGGTCTTCCTTCTTCTTGAGCATGATATGGTCTGTGAATTGTTCCTTGGGTATTCCAAGCTTTTGGGCTAATATCCACTTATCAGTGAGTACATATCATGTGAGGTGTTTTGCAATTGGGTTACCTCGCTCAGGATGATATTTTCTAGTTCCATCCATTTCCCTATGAATTTCATAAAGTCATTGCTTTTAATAGCTGAGTAGCACCCTATTGTGTAAATGTACCATATCTTCTGTATCTCCTTCTCTGTTGAAGGATATCTGGTTCTTTCCAGTTTCTAGCTATTTTTAAAAAGGCTGCTATGAAGATAGTAGAGCATATGTCCTTGTTATATGTTGGAGCATCTTTTGAATATAGGCTGAGGACTGGTATAGCTGAGTCCGCAGGTACTACTATGTTCAATTTTCTGAGGAACTGCTAGACTGATTTCCAGAGTGACTGTGCCAGCTTGCAATATCACAAACAAATAAAAAGAGTTCTTCTGTCTCCACATCCTTGCAGGCACCTTCTGTCATCTGAGTTTTTGATCTTAGCCATTCTAACTCTGTGAGGTGGAATCTCTAGGATCTTTTGATTTGCATTTCCCTGATGACTAAGGATGTTGAATATTTCTTTAGGTGTTTAAGCCATCTGTTATTTGTCAGTTGAAAATTCTTTGTTTAGCTCTGCATGCCATTTATAATAGGATTTATATGATATTCTAGAGTATAACTTTTTGAGTTCTTTGTATAAATTTAATATTAGCCCTATGTGGGAAGTAGGATTGCTAAAGATCTTTTCCCAATCTGTTGGTTGCTCTTTTATCCTGTTGACAGTTTCCTTTGCCTTACAGAAGCTTTTAATATTCTGAGATACCTTTTGCCAATTCTTGATCTTGTTCTGTTCAGGAAATTTCCACTGTGCCTATATGTTCAAGGCTCTTCACCACTTTCTCTTCTATTAGTTTCAGTGTATCTGATTTTATGTCGAGGACTTTGAACCACCAGGACATGTACATTGTACAAGGAGATAAGAATGGGTTGGTTTGGATTCTTCTACATGCTGACCTCCAGATGACGCAGCACCATTTGTTGACTCTGCACTAAAATCATCTAGTTCAAGGGATTTTTTGGTTGGGAGACTTTTAATGACTGCTTCTATTTCTTTGGGAGTTATGGGACTGTTTAGATGGTTTATCTGATGCTGCTTTAACTTTGGTACCTGGTATCTGTCTAGAAAATTGTCCATTTCCTCCATACTTCTTGATTTTTTTTTTGAGTATGGGTTTTTGTAGTAGGATCTGATGATTTTTTTAATTTCCTCTGATTCTGTTGTTATGTCTCCCTTTTCATGTCTGATTTGGTTAATTTGGACACACTCTCTGTGTCCTCTCATTAATCTGGTTAAGGGTTTATCTATCTTGTTGATTTTCTCAAAGAACCAGCCTTTGGTTCTGTTGATCCTTTGTATAGTCGATTTGTTTCTACTTGGCTGATTTCAGCTCTGAGTTTGATTATTTCCTGCCTTCTACTCCTCCTGGGTGTATTTGCTTCTTTTTGTTCTAGAGCTTTTAGGTGTGCTGTCAAGCTGCTGATATATGCTCTCTCCTGTTTCTTTCTGTAGGCACTCAGAGCTATGAGTTTTCCTCTTAGCACAGTTTTCATTGTGTCCCATAAGTTTGGGTATGTTGTACCTTCATTTTCATTAAATTCTAAGAAGTCTTTCATTTCTTTCTTTATTTCTTCCTTGACCAAGTTATCATTGAGTAGAGTTTTGTTCAACTTCCATGTATGTGGACTTTCTGTTATTTTTGTTGTTATTGCCGTGGTGATCTGATAGGATGCATTGGATTATATCTATCTTCTTCTATCTGCTGAGGCCTGTTTTGTGACCAATTATATGGTCAGTTTTGGAGAAGGTACCATGAGGTGCTGAGAAGATGTATCCTTTTGTTGATGATGAAATGTTCTAGATATCTGTTAAGTCCACTCAGTTCATAACTTCTGTTAGTTTCTCCATGTCTCTGTTTAATTTCTGTTTCCATAATCTGTCCATTGATGAGAGTGGGGTGTTGAAATCTGCCACTATTATTGTGTGAGGTGCAATGTGTGATTTGCGCTTTAGTAAGGTTTCTTTTACAAATGTTGGTACTCTGGCATTTGGAGCATAGATATTTAGTATTGAGAGTTCATCTTGGTGAATTTTTTTGCTTTGATGAATACGAAGTGTTCTTCCTTATCTTTTTTGATGACTTTTGGTTGGAAGTCAATTTTACTCAATGTTATTCAATCCAGGTTGTTTCTTTGGACCATTTGTTTGGAAAGTTGTTTTCCAGCATTTTACTCCGAGGTAGTGTCATCTTCATCTCTGAGGTGTATTTCCTGTAAACAGCAAAACGTTGAGTCCTCTTTACGTATCCAGTCTGTTAGTCTATGTCTTTTTATTGAGGAATTGAGTCCATTGATGTTGAGAGATATTAAGGAATAGTGATTGTCACTTCCTGATATTTTTGTTGTTAGAGGTGGAATTATGTATGTGTGGCTCTCTTCTTTTGGTTTTGTTGCAAAGAGATTACTTTCTTACTTTTTCTAGGGTATAGTTTCCTTCCTTGTGTTGGAGTTTTCAATATATTATCCTTTGTAGGGCTGGATTTGTAGAAAGATTTTGTGTAAATTTGGTTTTGTCATGGAATATCTTGGTTTTTCAATCTATGTTAATTGAGAGTTTTGGTGGATATAGTAATCTGGGCTGTCATTTGTGTTCTCTTAGGGTCTGTGTGACATCTGCCCAGGATCTTCTGGCTTTCATATTCTCTGGAGAGAAGTCTGGTGTGATTCTGATAGGTCTGCCTTTATATGTTACTTGACCTTTTTCCCTTACTGCTTTTAATATTCTTTCTTTGTTTTGTTCATTTGGTGTTTTGACTATTATGTAATGGGAGGAATTTCTTTTCTGGTCCAATCTATTTGGAGTTCTGTATGCTTCTTGTATGTTTATGGGCATCTCTTTCTTTAGGTTAGGGAAGTTTTCTACTAGAATTTTGTAGAAGATATTTACTGGCCTTTTAAGTTCGGAGTCTTCACTCTCTTCTCTACCTATTCTCCTTAGGTTTGATCTTCTCATTGTGTGCTGGATTTCCTGGATATTTTGGGTTATGATCCTTTTGGGTTTTACATTTCCTTTGATGATTGTGTCAATGTTTTCTATGGTACCTTCTGCCCCTGAGATTCTCTCTTCTAAGTCAGTGATGCTTGCATCTATGACTCCTGATCTCCTTCCTACATTTTCTAACTTCAGGTTGTCTCTCTTTGTGATTTTTTTTATTGTTTCTATTTCCATCCTTGATGGTTTTGTTCATTTCCTTCACCCATTTGGTTATGTTTTCCTTTACATTTTAAGGGGATTTCTGGGTTTCATTTGTAAGGGCTTCTACTTGTCTGCCTGTGTTCTCCTATATTTCTTTACGGGAGTTATTTATGTCCTTCTTAAAGTCCTCTATTATCATCATGAGGTGTGATTTTAAATCCAAATTGTGCCTTTTTAGTGTGTTGGGATATCCAGTACTTGCTGTGGTGGGAGAACTGGATTCTGATGGTGCCAAGTAGTCTTATTTTCTCTTGGTTAGGTTCTTGTGCTTGCCTCTTGCCATCTGATGTTATTCTTGCTGTCTCTGAGTAGAGCTTGTTTCTCCTGTGGGCCTCTGAGCCTGTGATCTTAGGAATGATCGAGCTCCTGGGAGACTAGCTCTCTCCAGGCAGGTTTTGGGTCTTAAGGGCTGTGGGACAGCTTTAGCTCTGGACACTGTAAATGTCCTGTCCAAGGATGCTCTTAGGCTACAATGCACTGCGAGCTCCTGGCAGTTCTTTCCTTTGACAGTTTAGGGAAAGTCATGTCTTACCTGTGGGCTTAGGATTGAAAACGCTCCTGGCAGACCAGTTTTCTGAGGGCAGTTTTTGGTCTAGAGGGCTTTGAGATACCCCCAACTCTCTGGGTGCAGATGGAGACTGGAAGACTTAAATGTTGATTTCATATTTCCAGTTAAGTTTGTGAAGAAGGAGGAGGAGGAGTTGTCATTTCTAAAACCATCTGCATTTCACTCTTATTTTATTCCAAATTAAAATTTGGTCATGATTTCTCCATTTGCCTTACCACACTCTTACGAGTCTGAGAGGTATTTTTCCAGAGTATCTTTAAGGTTTATATTAGTGTCTTTTGATTCTCATTTTTCATTGGGACTTTTAAAGGGATATACATTATTTCTTATAATTTTTTTCTGTAAAATTACTTCCATTACATATTACTCAAACCATATCTTTTTGGAGTCACATCCCTTTCTAATCCAGATATTTTTGAGTATTGACTATTGTGTATCTGAAGTCTTCCTGTGATGTTGAAATAAGCAAAGTGTTCTAAGCTCTACTCTTATTTTGGGGTAAGAGTAGTCTTTCAGTTGACTCTAAAAACTTAACACTTATCAGAAATTGCTTCTCCTGTCAATCATGCAGCACTTGTACCATGCCTGTGAGTTTCCAAGCATAAACTAAACAGTGTATTAGTTGATGAATACAACTAAATTCTTGCTTTCAGGAAGTATATAGTTAGTTGGCAGGGACAGGGTGCAATGTCATTTTTATATCACATGATCTGCCAACCCCTGGAGTCATGGCAGTTTCAATGCTTGTTTGACCACTTGACACTCAATAACTATGGATGATAAATATAGATGCTGTATTTATCACAAAGCATTGTATCACCCTGTGGCAGGTTACATTTATCTCCTCCCTGTTTTCTGCACTAGCTGTGCCTAAATCTATCACTGAGCATGGAACTATTAACTTTTAAGTGCACTGTATAAGGTTTTCTAACTTAATTGACATGGAATGATCATTGTAATCAAGACAAAATTTTACAATTCCTCAAATTCTTGCCTTTTATCTCCCCTAGTCAAGTCTCTCCCTGCACTCCAGACATCTGTAAGTGATTTTAATGTTTTTCTACATTTATAAAATGGCAAATTAATAGTGGGGTCATATTGTAAGCATAGTGCTGGACACATAGTCACTGTGCTTTAGAATTGATCTATTTTGCTACATGGAGTAACAGGGTATTTTTCATTTTTATTTTTTAATTGTTGAATAATATTATCATAGAAACTTCTAGGTTTTACCACATGTGAGTATGACTTGTTTATGGTTTTAAGCTATTAAAAATGGCAGCCTTTATATTTTCTACTGAGTATGTTCTATATTAACTTTATTAAAAATAATGAGAGCATCCCTCCTTGACTTGTTTTCTCTCCTGTAAAGATTTCAAGTTTCTACCACTAAGCATAATATTAAATAGTGAGCCTTTATCCAGTCTGTTAGAGCTATATCCCCCAGAGAATTCTCCACAGCAGCTCCTTTGAGATTAGAGACTGCCTTTCCTCAGCTACAGGCACAACAGCCTACAGCTTTTGCAATACTTAGCATATCACAGACTAGGAGTTGTAGAGAATTTTACATTCTGTCCAGAACTGCCCCATGGTTCTCTGAAAATAAAGCATTTTTTTTTCATGAGCTTTCCAAGGGGAACCTACACAGCTGTGATCTGCCATTACTTTGCATACATCATTTCTCCAACATTCTCTTTGACAAAAGGAACATCTATTAAATAGCAGTCAATCATGCTAGGCAAGACCCAAGGCTCATCCAGCAGTTTCTATTGATGGCCCATTTGGTGTAATTGTATTCTAATTTAATGGGAGCAAGGCAACACCTAGTTCACTCATAGAGGAAGTACAAGAAAATATCACTAATTGCACAGCTTTTTTATTTTAAACGAAAACATTCAACTGAGCATTTTTTAAGCTAGTCATTTTATTCACACGTGTGAGATGATTATCATAATTTTGGAGTCAATCCTTTGCAAATCCCAGATAGGGATGTACATGCCTGGTTTTGTAATGCAGGTATTATTCTATTAATACATTCCTTTATGAACATTACTCAGTATGGAGGTAGAATGAATCTAATCCTCTAACTATACTATAATGGAATAATTCCAAGGAATCTGAGCCTTTGACTTCATTTCAGATTTTCTTAATTTTTATCATACTATTGAATTTTATATTATATGCTGGTGAACCATGCCCATGAATGAGGAAAGGAAATGGGCAAAGAGCATTCTTGTCTGCCTTTAAAGCAACATGAACATTTCCAGTGGTTAAGGAATTGGTTAGGAGGTTAATAAGTTAAAATTCAAAGTAAGCCTATCAAGACTGGCAAAATTGTAAAAAGTAAACAACTATCATAGTCAAAACAGGAACCAATGTTTTATGTACTTGTAAATCACACTTTTATGTTTTAAAGAGAAATTTTTATTTTTAAGTTAGACATTTATGAGTAAATGGACATGTGGGTATGTGTCAGTATGAGTGCAAGAGGCCAAGGATTCCATAAGAAGGTGACAGATACCCTGGAGTTACAAATCTCATCCACAAGGGGATACTGGAACCCAAACACCAGTCCTCTGCAAGAGCAGCATACATTCTTAGCTACCCAGGGAAGACATATTTTGTTCAAACCTTCATTATATGCTTATGCATCTCTATGTAAATACCAGGATAATTAGAGATAAATATTTAAGTTTGAAGAATGCAAGTGCACAGAAAGAGTTTGTATTCTTTTTGCTATTGTTATTATCTTTGAGTTATATTTTAATTACAACATTTGTCCTTCCTTTTCCTCCGTCCAAATTGTCCCACATAGCCCGTGATGCCCTTCTTCAAGTCCATGTCTTTCTTTTCATTCACTTGTCAGTGCAAGCCTAGGTGTGTGTGTGTGTGTGTGTGTGTGTGTGTGTGTGTGTAATCTACTGGATTCATATAGTGCTATTTTATTTGCATTTTCAGAACTGACTTTTTGGCACTGGAAAACCAATTGGTGTATTCTTCCTTGGGTAGGTACTTCTCTCCCATTCCCATCTCTACTCAGTTGCCTGCAGTTCTGTGTTTAGGGATAAACCTCATGGGTTTCTCCCAATGCATTCTGGGGGGTTCATTGGTATCCTGCTTGTTTCTCTCATGTTTGGATGGTCATGTTGATGAGACTTTGCTAGGAGACACAGGCTCATGGAAGCCCCTGATACGCTGGCTCTTGCTCTTTCAATCTTTTTTCTTCTTCATCCACAATGTTCCTTAAGACTTAGGTGTGGGAATTTTTGTAGATGTATACTGTTGAGGCTGTGATCTTCCTTATGATTGGTCTGCAACTATTGCAAAGAAAAGTGTCCTTGAGCAGGGTTATGGCTACACCTATCTGTGGCTATGAAAACAAATGTTTATAGATTGTTGTTAGAGATGATGCAAGTTCGACACATCAGTGGTTGTAGCACTGATTAGTTAGCTAGGTTTTCAGGACCAGACACAATCTACCTAATTGAGTAAAAGCAGGAGCCTGTATTCTTAAGAGATGAAGGGAAATATGTAATTAAACACAAAAGACATCATAATTTGATAGTCATAAGTATATAGAGCTAAGAAGGAGTATTATAGATAAAAAGGTATAGTTTGAACTGAGTAGGCAAGAAGCTAAGTTTTTTTTAGTTTTTGAAGGTCTATAAAAATTGGTGACATTTGGGCTGAGACAAATTACAAGAAGACTACTTTTCTGGAAAGATATGGTGGCAGCTTGTTTCAGAAAGAGGGAAGAAAGTGAGAATGTTTTCAGGCAGGGATCTGCGTGATAAATTAGTAGATGAGCCTTGAGGCCAGTGTGGCTCTCATATAATGAGGGAGGTAGAACACAGCTGATGATGAGGTCAGACAGGCAGGCAGCAGCTGGTTCATACAGGGTCCTGAAGGTCATAGTAAGTCATTAGATTTATTCCAGTGCAGCAAAAAGCCTTTGGAAGGTTTTAAGCCAGGGAATGCCATGTTCTGATTAATGGGTTTAAGAAATCATTCTCTCAACAGTACATAGATTATTCTAAGGACCAATAATAAATAATATAAGACAATGAGGAAGTTATAACCATGGTTCAAGTTAGAGACAGCAATGAATTGGAACATTGGATAGGAAATATATGTTGAAGGAAGACTTTCTAGTACTTGTATACAGATTGGTTTTAGGGTATAAGTAACACTCAGTAGTACTACTAAGAATTTAGATCTAAAATAGTTTTAATAAATATCTTTGCACAAGATGATTTTGATGTCATTAGACATTAAAAGGGTAGTGTCAACTAAAGAATTATGCATGCATGCATGAGAATCTCAAGATTATAGGAAAGCATTTTTGGAGGTACAAATGAGACATCCACATTGATGACACCCAAAGAAATAAATATTTTACAATGAATATGGCAACTCAAAAGCATCCAAGTATTGAACACTAAAATTCTTTCTCATTTATTGGTGGAAAATAAATGACAACAATGAAGTGTGTTAAAAGAGTGAATCCACTGTGGCAGAACTTGACAGATTAATGAGCTTTAGAGAAACAGGAAGGAGAGTAGAGCAAAGAAAGGGAGAATATGACCATTAGAACACCTGCCACCAATAACTGCTTCCTGTTTGTATATCTCAGCAGAGCCCACAAGCTATGATATAAATAGTCTCAATATATGCCCCCGAGAAGGAACAGAAAGAATGAAGTAGGATGACAGGGAAAGTCCTGGCCATTGGTTATTAAACTCATCAATACCATAGGCCCATACTCCTAGAACATTTTAAGAAGCTTAGTAGATTAAATTTTAGAACTGACTGGCAATGGAATAAGAGCAAGAAAAACTTTCTTCAAGGCTCATTTTACCACCACTCAAATAGGGTCCATTGGTTTAAAAAACTTTTGCATTTTCACGTTTTCCCAAAGTCAATGAGCAAAGAGACCATCCTTAGTAGAGGTAGAGAAGCTCCTAGACCTATACACAAAGATAGGTTCGAGTCAGAATTAAGAAAATAATTTGTATACTATAAAAATCTGCACACTACACTAATCATTGTGTGGGATGGTGAACATGAAGCTTATAAGACAGGCCTTAAGAACATTTGAAATCCACATTTTCTATACCACTCAGATATAATGTTCTACAGAGCCTTTAAGTTAATAAATATGATGAAATTTACATATCACTTGATATTGGCAGATCTGTTACGCCAGCTCTAACCATAATGGCTACAACGAAGTCTCCAGGTATAACTTACAGTTATCAAGAGCCTTCTCTATCTGTAGATGTTAAAATATATTAAGGAGAAATGGAACATTATGAGCAACTTTATATCAATAATGTGAAAACTTAGTTGAAAATAGAAAAAACTCTTGAAAAAGAAAAACTACTCAAGAAGACATAAATAACCAGAATAACTTCATATCCAATATAGTAATTGAATATGTCTTTAAAAGTATTTCTTTGAAGAGAACTCTAAATCCCAATTGTATTTTAGAATATTTTTGTCTAACACTTAAAAATATTATGAATCTTAAAGAAATAATCCAGAGAGATTAAAAGATAAGAATAGATCTCTAAGTCTGTTTGATGAGAAAACTACTTTCTTAAAATCAGTTAAATATTAAAAGATGAAAAAAAAACCCAGATGAGACCAGTATCTCTTATGTATATAGATGTAAAACCAAAACTTAAAAAATTTAATAAGATAGTCAAATGATACACGAATTGAATTCTTGTACATCTTAATCTACTATTTATTAATTTAAGGAATGTCAGGTTAGGTTAGCATTAAATTATCAGTAACAAAGACATAAAACATCATTAAAAGTCCAATATCTACTCATTATAAAAGCTCAATGAAACTTCTTCCCAACGTGATAAATCTATCAGTGGAAGATATGTTATAGTTAAGGGCTGAAGATTAAGTGCCTTTTCCATAAATTCAGAGTAAAATACATATATATTATTATCCATTTCATTTAAACATTTTCCTGGAAGTTCTAATCAGCACAATAAGCAACAAAAATTATAATAAGCTTAATTTGGAAAAGGACAAGGAAAAATTCTATAAAGAGAATCAATAATTGATTCTCATCTATAATTATAGAAAAATACTACAGAGACTTAAAAAGCTTCTGGAACTTACAGGCAAATTTAGCAGGTTCCAAGATACAGGATCCTGTTAAAGAAAATTTTATTTTATTGCTGCTCAGAAATAGAGACAGAAAATAATATAATTTACTGTGAATTCAACATTTGAAAGATAAATGGATAATTCTGACAAAATATAAGTTAACTTTGCCATCAAAATAAAATATTTTCTGAGAGAAAAATTTAAAGCCCAATAAGTGGATATGTGTATGTGTATGCAGATACACACACACACACACACACACACACACACACACACGTAATGTATATGGGTTGGCAGAATCAGTGTTGTAAAGATGTTAACTATTCATAAGCTGTAACATAGATTCAATCATTCTCAAACAAAATCAAGCACATTTGTTTTGGTTTGATTTTCCCTGGAGAATTTGAGACTCTGGTATTTTCATTTCCATGGAGCTGCAAACTCCAGAAAATTCTAAGTTTGGAGAAGAGGAATAAATGCAAACTCTGTCTGATTTCCAGACAAAACATTGAAGTAATGAAGATGATAGGTATTGATGTTAACAGAAATAGTAGACCAGGGGAAGAGAATGCCCCCAGATTTCTTCTCATTCAGGGAGATGAAAAATACTAATGGGGATTATTATAGAGAGAGCATAGTTTATCAACAAATGCTGTCATTTCATGGGAAAACATAGGAAGTGACCAGGGACAGAACACAAAGCTCTATCCAAATCCACATGTTTACACCACTCACAAAAAATTAACTCCAAATAGTTCATTGACAAAGATAAAATTAAAACACAATTTAAGCTTTAGGCTACCACAAGCCATTTGTGAATTTACTAACTCTCTAGATGTGACATCAGAATTAGAGGACATTATGTGAATGAAACAGGAGAAACGCACACAAATATTGAACAGTTTCACCCATGGCTTGGATCTTAGAATACAACAACAACAAAACAGAAAGAAATGATCAAATGTAAAGAGATATGTAATTAAACAATGGTTATGAGAAGTAGAATGTATAGGCAAAGATAACCATAAACAATGAAGAAGTTGGAAAAGTCTGGAGTTTGATTTATAACAAGAACATACTCAAAATCTGTTCATTAAAGAATGCAGAAAAGATCTGGGGAGGTGACTCACTGGTTACGTAAGAGTATGTACCACTCCTGTAAAGGACCTGAATCAATTTTCTTCAGCCACACTGGACAGCTCACAATTGCCTGAATTCCAAAATATGTCCTCTGCCTTGAGGCATCTCTCTCTCTCTCTCTCTCTCTCTCTCTCTCTCTCTCTCTCTCTCTCTCTCTCTGTGTGTGTGTATGTTTCTGTCTCTCTTCTCCACCTCCGTGTGTGTGTGTGTGTGTGTGTGTGAGAGAGAGAGAGAGAGAGAGATGTATGTTTGTAAAAATAAAAATTTTTAAAGGCTCTAATTTTAAAAGGGATTACAAATTGGCAAGTAAATGTTTTTGGAGATTTATCAAAGTAAATAAATCTTCTCTACTTTGACCAATTACTGTGTGTCTCTCTGTATCTCCTAATATTATATTATATAGAAGTGATAAAGACATTTAATGAAAAGTAAATGAAAAGACAAACCATGAAACTGTTAGGCTCTACTGTATCTGAAAAGAGATTTAAAGCCATAATATGTAAAAAGAAATGTTGGACTTTTGGCCTCAAGAGATGGTTCATTTGTTCAGAAAACTTAACCTGGGTTCAATTCCCAGCAGTATCACAGCAAGAGGTCACTGTTTGTAACGCCATCTACAGAGGATCGTACCTTTTCCTCTGGTCTCTGTGGGCCATGAAATAGACAAGCATATAGTGCACATAACTTCCTGCAAGAAAATACTTATACACATAAAACAAAAATAAAACCTTGATAGCACACCTGAAAGCTCTAGAACAACATGAGGCAAACACACCCAAGAGAAGTAGAAGGCAGGAAATAATCAAACTCAGAGCTGAAATCAACAAAGTAGAAACAAAAAGAACTATACAAAGAATCAACAAAACCAGGAACTAGTTCTTTGAGAAAATCAACTAGATAGATAAACCCTTACTTAGCCAGACTAACCATAAGTCACAGAGACTGCATCCAAATTAACAAAATCAGAAATAAAAAGGGAGACATAACAACCAAAACTGAGAAAAGTCAAAAAATTATCAGGTCCTACTACAAAAGCCTATACTCAACAAAACTGGAAAATATGGAGGAAATGGAAATTTTTCTAGACAGATATCAGGCACCAAAGTTAAACTAGCATCAGATAAACCTAAACAGTACCATTACCCCTAAAGAAATAGAAGCAGTCATTAAAAGTCTCCCAACCAAAACAGCCCAGGACCAGATGTGTTTAGTGCAGAATTCTTTCAGAACTTCAAAGAAGACTTAGTTTCAATACTCTTCAAATTATTCTATGAAATAGGAACAGAAGGAGCACTACCAAATTTCTTTCATGAAGCCACAATTACACTTATGCCTAAACCTATAGAACCTGAGATTCCACCTCACACCATCAGAATGGCTAAGTTCACAAACTCAGGTGACAGAAAATACTGGCCAGGATGTGGAGAAAGAGGAACACTCCTCCATTGTTGGTGGGATTGCAAGCTGGTATAACCACTCTGAAAATCAGTCTGGCTGTTCCTCAGAAAATTAGACATATTTTCCTGAATGTGGGTAGAAGAGAATAACAATGATAACATCTTATAATTATTTAATATCAACTCTCAGCAGAATGCTAGCAGAGTTATACACATAAACATAAATTCCTTTTAAAACATGGATATTTCTCTATGCCAGTTACACATTTTATTCACTTAGGCATCCCCTATCTTCTTAATTGTTCTTTATTTTGTTCAAGGTAGCTTTGGAATTATGACTCTTCTTCCCCAGTCTTTTAAGAAATTATAGGTGCCCAGAACCAAGAACAACTCTGTATTTCACATATTATAATTACACAATAGATGTTACATAATTTATTTCCTACAGAAATACACATCCTCATAGTATTCCCAGGAACATAAAAGGCAGGTATTATGGTACATACTTGTAATCCCAGAACTCAGAATATAGATGCAGGAGGATCCGTTCTTCCAGGTAATCCTCTTCTGCATAGTCAATTTGTGATTAACCTTGAATGCATGAGACCCTGTCTCAAAAATTAATAAATAACATAACAAAGCATAACAACAGTAAAAAGTCCATGTATCTACATAGCTTTCTTTAACTCCCTTGTGGAGACTCTTACTACCTCTTGCTACACTCCAAAAGAACTCCTCATAAGCCCTTAGAATTCAGTCTACTACATTTGTGAATGTATCCACTATCTCTCTTGGATTGGTACCTCCACTAAAACTGGGTTATGCAGTTTTTCTTTCAAAATTGTATCCATTATTGGTCACGTTTGTTCCAAAATGTACTCTGGTGAGTCCACATATTTTTATTGTTAGCATAACTGTCTTTTTTTGGGGGGGGGGCTGGGGATCGAACCCAGGACCTTGTGCTTCCTAGGCAAGCGCTCTACCACTGAGCCAAATCCCCAACCCCAAGCATAACTGTCTTAACTGGGTCTAAGACCATATTTACAAGGGAGAAGAGCTTATAGTACCCAACAAGAATTTTTGGGGAAGACTGAAGCATTTCCTCTATAAGCACTCAAGGCGGGGAGTGAACAGTGCCAAGGGCCAATGAGCTAATGACCCTAGGGAAGAAGCTAGCACCTAATACACCTCTAGGTCTTTTGTTAGTGTGTAGTCACTTACTTTGTCCCCTGGTATCACATGAACCCTGAAGGTGACATGTGTGTCCCCAGACTAGTGACTGTGCTGAGGGCTGCTTTATACTTTCCTCTGAGCTCATAGGAAGATTGAATTGAGCCACAAAAGCTAAAGGACCTGCCTGAGGCTAAACAGAGGGCAAAAACATTTGAGTCCAGCAGGCTCTAGCCCACTCCTGCTAACAGTGGAACCCTCTTTACTTCAGCAAAACTGCTAATAGTTTGAGCATTTACAGTAATAAAGCAGAAAATATAAACAATGCTTTGTCCCAGTAACAGGGTTTTGCTGTGAGTGTCAATTCTAGGCTGCAATTTTCCCCTTCAACAAGCGGAGAGAACAAATGAAAGATGTTCTCCTTGTTTATATGTATAAAACACTTCTTAGCTCGAAAGCTGATTCTGGCATACCATGCCCAGTGCATGTCTGATATTTCCTATTTCAGATTTATGGCCAATTTGGAATTTGCTGCTGCTGCTGTTTGCGGCCTGTCCTATTTCTCTGGGCTAGCAAACCTATAAATAGTTTACATGCGGTTCAATTTTTTAGTCTATTTCCTTGTCAAATACGCAGGCTCTGAGCTTTCAGAAATGGCAGGAGTAATCAGAATCAGACTTAGAGGATCGGAAATGGTGCTTGGCAAAGGTGTTACCGGACCCTTCTCCCTCCGCCCCCTATTCTTTCCTTCCCCATCACAGTTTCCACAGCAAAATGGCCTTGGCTTCTCAGAAATAGCCTGCCCCTCCACCAAGAGGGATCTAGTTAGCAACTATGCCTTTTCATGCCACAGTCCAATTAGATCCAAAAATTTTCCATTTTTGTAGTAGTCAAAAAACTGTCTTTGCATATGCCTATATTTAACAATTTTCTCTTGGGGTTCAAGAAATTCACATTTTATATGCAGTAACTGAATTTTATAATGTGTCTGGTATAAATATACTTTCTCATCCTCCATTTCTCTAAGACAATGACAATTTGAATTCCCATTTATGGTATCATTAATATAATCTACATTGTAAGCACATCATTTCTGTCTAGTTCCTAACAGCAATTTTATTTTCCAAGCATCAGACTGAACACAAGTCCTAGCATCACCAGTAAAATAAGAAAGAACTCTGGCTAAGTAGACAAATGGGTAAATGAGAATGCAACCTCCCCTTCCTACTCTTCATCCTCATGGTGGTCTCTAGTCTGATCAGCTACTAAGTAAGGTACCATCAACTTAGCATAAGAAAAGTTGTAACACTTTGGTGGGAGCAGGAGTAATGAGGCATGCAAGATTTCCACTTAGTTGTGCAGCACACCTCTAAGTAAAGGTTCTCACTTAAGAAATGACTTGAAAGGCATCGTTCTTACCAAAAGTAACTAAAAGCTTCTACAGTTCATCACTAAAATGATACTCATGTGTCTTCCCTCTGCAATATTGCCACCAGCCAGGTAAATCAGTATGGAGAATAGAGCTCATTCCAAGTTGTGAATCCTGGACAAGCTTCTCTCTCTGACACAGTAACCATGGACCCTCCTCTCTGACGTTGAGCATCTCACCTGAGCCATTTGATGTTGTACTTAATGATGTAAGTGGGAAAACAGAGGATACTTCCTAGTTTGTACAAAAAGAGAATGGCATCATTTGGAACTCACATTCACATAATTCAATCAATTTCACCTTATAGAATCATATACTTGTATAGAAAATATGCTCAATTTCATAGATTTGTATCATTTTATAATTTTTATTTCAACTTTTCTTTAGAGCAAAGATCAATTCACCTTCTCTGATAGATTTCACAGTGAAGACCACCAAATTTCTTTGGCTAGTTCTCATGAAAATCAATCCAAACAAAGAATTCCTGAATTTCAACTTGAAATATTTATTTATGGATATCAATACAAATATGAAATATTACCTGAAAACTAGTGGTAGTTTTCTATGTTTTGTGTCTTATGCTGATGATGTGGCTACAGTATTTACCTGGTACCTGTCTGAACAAAGATTCATATAAAACCTTACTGTCTGAATTTCAAAGGAAATAAAATAGAGCCAAGGATATTAGGACTAGAAGGCTGAAAGGGGGCAGAGAAATGACTCATCACTTAGAGACTATTTATGCTTCAGAGTTTTCTGAAAACTGTGTTCTGGAAACCTCAACGTTCATTTGAGGTCATAGAGCCACATTGCTTTTATTGACTGACAAATTTTTCTGTCACCTAACTGTGGTATAGTCAACTGAGCTAAGTATAGTTTTCTCAGAAGCACATCTTTTCCACTCTTCCATAGTCTATTGAAGTCTAGAGCTTGGCAAATAAAAAGGAACTAACACATATTTGCTAATTGGATAGATGGATGGATGGATGGATGGATGGATGGATGGATAGATAGATGAATGCATGGATGATTGCATGGATGGTTGAATATGCTGGGGAAGACAGTAAATTGTTTATGTTAATCCTAATCTGTAATACTTTGCTGACAAATCATTTGATTTTTACTTAAATGCAGACAGAAAATGGTAAGTTATTGCTTCTTACCAGTCAGGGGAACAGAAGTTCCAAGTAGGGCTTCAGCTCTAATTAGAGATAGTTTACTGTTCTAAGGACCTGCAGTTTCTACAATGTTATCTACATTCACATAGTAATGTCTGACTTTTATACTTGACTCACTCCACTCATCTACCAGTAGCTTTTGTCGAGGTTTCAACTAGAAAGACCCATTGAATATCATCTTCCTAAAATCTTGCTTTTCTGATGTTTATAACTCACCATAGAATTGGTTTTTACCGATAGGATAATAATAAAATGTAAATATGTTTTTGTCTACTTTTGATTTAAGAGAGAGGTGATAATTCCTAAGAGGGTCTCAAATTCTTGGGTTCAAATGATCCAAGTTTCATGGGTAACTCAGGTGAATAGGTAAACACACACACACACACACACACACACACACACACACACACACACACACACACCAGTTCCCTAAAATAGGTTTTCCAAGAAAACGTTCAAAAGCATTAGACACTACTTTGATTTACCAAGTAAGACAATTGTTTACATACCAATTGGCCAATAGTGAAAAATGAATGCTGATGTACTTTACTGATGAGCCAATAGATAAGAAAGAATTTACTATGAATTCAGCTATGCTCTAAGCTTTAGAAAGTTTGAAAATAGTAAAAGAGAGAGTAAAATGTCATAGGGAAGTCTCTAATTATGTCATGATAAATCCAGTCATACCCCATTCTCAATTCTTGACTACCATCTTATAAATATTTCACTAAGCTCTTAGAAATGTGAAATTTCTTTTTTATGTACAAATTATTTTTTCCATCTTCATTAAATTGGGTGTTTCTTATTTACATTTCAAATGTTATTCCCTTTCCCGGTTTCCAGGCCAACATCCTCCAAATCCCTCCCTCTCACTTTCTGTATGGGTGTTCTTCTCCCCATCCTTCTCACACTACCACCCTCCCCCAAAGAATCACTTTCACTGGAGTCCAGCCTTGACAGGAACAAGAGCTTCCCCTTCCACTGGTGCCCCTACTAGACTATTCATTGCTACCTATGAGGTTGGAGCCCAGGGTCAGTCCATGTAAGTCTTTGGCTTAGTTCCTGGAAGCTCTGATTGGTTGGCACTGTTGTTCATATGAGGTCTCAAGCCCCTTCAAGCTCTTTCAGTCCTTTCTCTGATTCCTCCAATGAAGATCTCGTTCACAGTTCAGTGACTTGTTACTAGCATTTGCCTATGTATTTGCCATATTCCTGCTGTGTCTCTCAGGAGAGATCTATAACCGGTTCGTGTCAGCCTGCACTTCGTTGCTTCATCCATCTTATCTAGTTTGGTGGCTGTATATGTATGGGCCACATATGGGGCAGGCTCTGAATGGGTGTTCCTTTAGTCTCTGCTCTAAACTTTACTCCACTATCCCCTCCTTTTTTTTCCTTTTTTTTCAGTTTTTTTATTTATTTAATACTTAATAATAATTCTTTGGTTTCCGGGCAAACATCCCCATCCCCCGTCCCCTTCCTTATGGGTGTTCCCCTCCCAACCCTCCCCCCATTGCCGCCCTCCCCCCAACAGTCTAGTTCACTGGGGGTTCAGTCTTAGCAGGACCCAGGGCTTCCCCTTCCACTGGTGCTCTTACTAGGATATTCATTGCTACCTATGAGGTCAGAGTCCAGGGTCAGTCCATGTATAGTCATTAGGTAGTGGCTTAGTCCCTGGAAGCTCTGGTTGCTTGGCATTGTTGTACATATGGGGTCTCGAGCCCCTTCAAGCTCTTCCAGTTCTTTCTCTGATTCCTTCAACGGGGGTCCTATTCTCAGTTCAGTGGTTTGCTGCTGGCATTCGCCTCTGTATTTGCTGTATTCTGGCTGTGTCTCTCAGGAGCGATCTACATCCGGCTCCTGTCGGTCTGCACTTCTTTGCTTCATCCATCTTGTCTAATTGGGTGGCTGTATATGTATGGGCCACATGTGGGGCAGGCTCTGAATGGGTGTTCCTTCAGTCTCTGTTTTAATCTTTGCCTCTCTCTTCCATACCAAGTGTATTCTTGTTCACCTTTTAGAGAAGGAGTGAAGCATTCACATTTTGATCATCCGTCTTGAGTTTCATTTGTTCTAGGCATCTAGGGTAATTCAAGCATTTGGGCTAATAGCCACTTATCAGTGAGTGACTACCATGTATGTCTTTCTGTGATTGGGTTAGCTCACTCAGGATGATATTTTCCAGTTCCAACCATTTGCCTATGAATTTCATAAAGCCGTTGTTTTTGATAGCTGAGTAATATTCCATTGTGTAGATGTATCACATTTTCTTTATCCATTCCTAAGTTGAAGGACATCTGGGTTCTTTCCAGCTTCTGGCTATTAAAATAACGCTGCGATGAACATAGTGGAGCACGTGTCTTTTTTATATGTTGGGGCATCTTTTGGGTATATGCCCAAGAGAGGTATAGCTGGATGCTCAGGCAGTTCATGTCCAATTTTCTGAGGAACCTCCAGACTGATTTCCAGAATGGTTTTACCAGTCTGCAATCCCACCATCAATGGAGGAGTGTTCCTCTTTCTCTGCATCCTCGCCAACATCTGCTGTCACCTGAGTTTTTGATCTTAGCCATTCTCACTGGTGTGAGGTGAAATCTCAGGGTTGTTTTGATTTGCATTTCCCTTATGACTAAAGATGTTGAACATTTCTTTAGTTGTTTCTCAGCCATTCGGCATTCCTCAGCTGTGAATTCTTTGTTTAGCTCTGAACCCCATTTTTTAATAGGGTTATTTGTTTCCCTGCGGTCTAACTTCTTGAGTTCTTTGTATATTTTGGAAAATAAGGCCTCTATCTGTTGTAGGATTGGTAAAGATCTTTTCCCAATCTGTTGGTTGCCGATTTGTCCTAACCACAGTGTCCTTTGCCTTACAGAAGCTTTGCAGTTTTATGAGATCCCATTTGTCGATTCTTGATCTTAGAGCATAAGCCATTGGTGTTTTGCTCAGGAAATTTTTTCCAGTGCCCATGTGTTCCAGATGCTTCCCTAGTTTTTCTTCTATTAATTTGAGTGTATCAGGTTTGATGTGGAGGTCCTTGATCCACTTGGACTTAAGCTTTGTACAGGGTGATAAGGATGGATCAATCTGCATTCTTCTACATGTTGACCTCTAGTTGAACCAGCACCATTTGCTGAAAATGCTATCTTTTTTCCATTGGATGGTCTTGGCTCCTTTGTCAAGAATAAAGTGACCATAGGTGTGTGGGTTCATTTCTGGGTCTTCAATTCTATTCCATTGGTCTATCTGTTTGTCTCTGTACCAATACCATGCAGTTTTTATCACTATTGCTCTGTAATATTGCTTGAGTTCAGGGATAGTGATTCCCCCTGAAGTCCTTTTATTGTTGAGGATAGTTTTAGCTATCCTGGGTTTTTTGTTATTCCAGATGAATTTGCAAATTGTTCTGTCTAACTCTTTGAAGAATTGGATTGGTATTTTGATGGGGATTGCATTGAATCTGTAGATGGCATTTGGTAAAATGGCCATTTTTACTATATTAATCCTGCCAATCCATGAGCATGGGAGATCTTTCCATCTTCTGAGTTCTTCTTCTTCAATTTCTTTCTTCAGTGTCTTGAAGTTCTTTTTGTACAGATCTTTTACTTGCTTGGTTAAAGTCACACCGAGGTACTTTATATTATTTGGGTCTATTATGAAGGGTGTCGTTTCCCTAATTTCTTTCTCGGCTTGTTTCTCTTTTGTGTAGAGGAAGGCTACTGATTTATTTGAGTTAATTTTATACCCAGCCTCTTTGCTGAAGTTGTTTATTAGCTTTAGTAGTTCTCTGGTGGAACTTTTGGGATCACTTAAATAAACTAAAATATCATCTGCAAATAGTGATATTTTGACTTCTTCTTTTCCGATCTGTATCACCTTGACCTCCTTTTGTTGTCTGATTGCTCTGGCTAGAACTTCAAGAACTATATTGAATAAGTAGGGAGAGAATGGGCAGCCTTGTCTAGTCCCTGATTTTAGTGGGATTGCTTCAAGTTTCTCTCCATTTAGTTTAATGTTAGCAACTGGTTTGCTGTATATGGCTTTTACTATGTCTAGGTATGGGCCTTGAATTCCTATTCTTTCCAGGACTTTTATCATGAAGGGGTGTTGAATTTTGTCAAATGCTTTCTCAGCATCTAATGAAATGATCATGTGGTTCTGTTCTTTCAGTTTGTTTATATAATGGATCACGTTGATGGTTTTCCGTATATTAAACCATCCCTGCATGCCTGGGATGAAGCCTACTTGATCATGGTGGATGATTGTTTTGATGTGCTCTTGGATTCGGTTTGCCAGAATTTTATTGAGTATTTTTGTGTCGATATTCATAAGGGAACTTGGTCTGAAGTTCTCTTTCTTTGTTGGGTCTTTGTGTGGTTTAGGTATAAGAGTAATTGTGGCTTCATAGAAGGAATTCGGGAGTGATCCATCTGTTTCAATTTTGTGGAATAGTTTGGATAATATTGGTATGAGGTCTTCTATGAAGGTTTGATAGAATTCTGCACTAAACCCGTCTGGACCTGGGCTCTTTTTGGTTGGGAGACCTTTAATGACTGCTTCTATTTCCTTAGGAGTTATGGGGTTGTTTAACTGGTTTATCTGTTCCTGATTTAACTTCGGTACCTGATATTTGTCTAGGAAATTGTCCATTTCCTGTAGATTTTCAAGTTTTGTTGAATATAGGCTTTTATAGTAAGATCTGATGATTTTTTGAATTTCCTCTGAATCTGTAATTATGTCTCCCTTTTCATTTCTGATTTTGTTAATTTGGACACACTCTCTGTGTCCTCTCGTTAGTCTGGCTAAGGGTTTATCTATCTTGTTGATTTTCTCAAAGAACCAACTTTTGGTTCTGTTGATTCTTTCTATGGTCCTTTTTGTTTCTACTTGGTTGATTTCAGCTCTGAGTTTGATTATTTCCTGCCTTCTACTCCTCCTGGGTGTATTTGCTTCTTTTTGTTCTAGAGCTTTTAGGTGTGCTGTCAAGCTGCTGACATATGCTCTTTCCTGTTTCTTTCTGCAGGCACACAGCGCTTTGAGATTTCCTCTTAGCACAGCTTTCATTGTGTCCCATAAGTTTGGGTATGTTGTACCTTCATTTTTATTAAATTCTAAAAAGTTTTTAATTTCTTTATTTCATCCTTGACTAGGTTATCATTGAGTAGAGCATTGTTCAATTTCCACGTGTATGTGGGCATTCTTCCCTTATTGTTATTGAAGACCAGTTTTAGGCCGTGGTGGTCTGATAGCACGCATGGGATTATTTCTATCTTTCTGTACCTGTTGAGGCCCGTTTTTTGACCAATTATATGGTCAATTCTGGACAAAGTACCATGAGGAGCTGAGAAAAAGGTATATCCTTTTGCTTTAGGATAGAATGTTCTATAAATATCCGTTAAGTCCATTTGGCTCATGACTTCTCTTAGTCTGTCTACGTCTCTGTTTAATTTCTGTTTCCACGATCTGTCCATTGATGAGAGTGGGGTGTTGAAATCTCCCACTATTATTGTGTGAGGTGGAATGTGTGTTTTGAGCTTTAGTAAGGTTTCTTTTACGTATGTAGGTGCCCTTGTATTTGGGGCATAGATATTTAGGATTGAGAGTTCATCTTGGTGGATTTTTCCTTTGATTAATATGAAGTGTCCTTCCTTATCTTTTTTGATGACTTTTAATTGAAAATTGATTTTATTTTTTGTTAGAATAGCTACTCCAGCTTGCTTGTTCTGACCATTTGCTTGGAAAGTTGTTTTCCAGCCTTTCACTCTGAGGTAGTGTCTGTCTTTGTCTCTGAGGTATGTTTCCTGTAGGCAGCAGAATGCAGGGTCCTCATTGCATATCCAGTTTGTTAATCTATGTCTTTTTATTGGGGAGTTGAGGCCATTGATGTTGAGAGATATTAAGTAATAGTGATTATTGCTTCCTGTTATATTCATATTTGGATGTGAGGTTATGTTTGTGTGCTTTCATTCTCTTTGTTTTGTTGCCAAGACGATTAGTTTCTTGCTTCTTCTAGGGTATAGCTTGCCTCCTTATGTTGGGCTTTACCCTTTATTATCCTTTGTAGTGCTGGATTTGTAGAAAGATATTGTGTAAATTTGGTTTTGTCATGGAATATATTGGTTTCTCCATCTATGTTAATTGAGAGTTTTGCAGTATACAGTAACCTGGGCTGGCACTTGTGTTCTCTCAGGGTCTGTATGACATCTGTCCAGGGTCTTCTGGCCTTCATGGTTTCTGGAGAAAAGTCTGGTGTGATTCTGATACGTCTGCCTTTATATTTTACTTGACCTTTTTCCCTTACTGCTTTTAATATTCTTTCTTTATTTTGTGCGTTTGGTGTTTTGACTATTATGTGACAGGAGGTGTTTCTTTTCTGGTCCAATCTATTTGGAGTTCTGTAGGCTTCTTGTATGCCTATGGGTATCTCTTTTTTTAGTTTAGGGAAGTTTTCTTCTATGATTTTGTTGAAGATATTTACTGGTCCTTTGAGCTGGGAGTCTTCACTCTCTTCTATACCTATTATCCTTAGGTTTGATCTTCTCATTGAGTCCTGGATTTCCTGTATGTTTTGGACCAGTAGCTTTTTCTGGTTTACATTATCTTTGACAGTTGAGTCAATGATTTCTAGGGAATCTTCTGCTCCCGATATTCTCTCTTCCATCTCTTGTATTCTGTTGTTGAAGCTTCTATCTACAGCTCCTTGTCTCTTCTTTTGATTTTCTATATCCAGGGTTGTTTCCATGTGTTCTTTCTTGATTGCTTCTATTTCCATTTTTAATTCCTTCAACTGTTTGATTGTGTTTTCCTGGAATTCTTTCAGGGATTTTTGTTTCTCCTCTCTATGGGTTTCTACTTGTTTATTTATGTTTTCCTGGAATTCTTTCAGGCATTTTTGCGATTCCTCTCTGTAGGCTTCTACTTGTTCTCTAAGGGAGTTCTTCACGTCTTTCTTCAAGTCCTCCAGCATCATGATCAAATATGATTTTGAAACTAGATCTTGCTTTTCTGGTGTGTTTGGATATTCCATGTTTATTTTGGTGGGAGAATCGGGTCCGATGATGCCATGTAGTCTTGGTTTCTGTTGCTTGGGTTCCTGCGCTTGCCTCTCGCCATCAGATTATCTCTAGTGTTACTTTGTTCTGCTATTTCTGACAGTGGCTAGACTGTCCTATAAGCCTGTGTGTCAGGAGTGCTGTAGAACTGTTTTCCTGTTTTCTTTCAGCCTGTTATGGGGACAGAATGTTCTGCTTTCGGGCGTGTAGTTTTTCCTCTCTGCAGGTCTTCAGCTGTTCCTGTGGGCCTGTGTCTTGAGTTCACCAGGCAGGTCACTTGCAGGGGAAAAGTTGGTCCTACCTGAGGTTCCGAGGCTCAAGTGTGCTCGTGGGGTACTGCCTAAGTCCTCTCCACGGCAGCAACAACCAAGAAGATCTGCCCCGCTCTTTCCGGGAGCCTCTGTGCACCAGGGTTCCAGATGGTGTTTGGTGTTTTCCTCTGGCGTCTGGATGTGCGCAGAGTGCAGTCTCTTCTGGTTTCCCAGGCGTGTCTGCCTCTCTGAAGGTTTATCTCTCCCTCCCACGGGATTTTGGTGCAGAGAACTGTTTATCTTGTCTGTTTCCTTCATGTTCCAGCGGTGTCTCAGGCGCAGGTGTCCTGCCGCTCCTGGGCCCTCCCCTACGGGAACCCAGAGGCCTTATACAGTTTCCTCTTGGCCCAGGGATGTGGGCAGGGGTGGGCAGTGTTGGTGGTCTCCTCCGCTCTGCAGCCTCAGGAGTGCCCACCTGACCAGGCAGTGAGGTCTCTCTCCCACGGGGTTTGGGAGCAGAGAGCTGCTGCGGGCCGGGATCCGCGGGTGTGGGAGTTCAGGTAAACACAGGAAGTGCCCGGTTTAGAGGAATTTTGCCTCTGTGTGTCCTGAGTTCACCAGGCAGGTTTCTTGCAGGGGAAAAGTTGGTCCTACCTGAGGTTCCGAGGCTCAAGTGTGCTCGTGGGGTACTGCCTAAGTCCTCTCCTCGGCGGCAGCAACCGAGAAGATCTGTGCCGCTCTTTCCGGGAGCCTCTGTGCACCAGGGTTCCAGATGGCGTTTGGTGTTTTCATCTGGCATCTGGATGTGCGCAGAGTGCAGTCTCTTCTGGTTTCCCAGGCGTGTTTGCCTCTCTGTAGGTTTAGCTCTCCCTCCCACGGGATTTGGGTGCAGAGACCCCTATCCCCTCCTAAGGGTATTCTTGTTCCCCTCTTAAAGAAGGAGTGAAGTATCCGGATTTTTGGGTATCCATCTTGGATTTCATGTGTTCTGTGCATCTAGGGTGATCGAGCATTTGGCCTAATATCCACTTATCAATGAGTGCATACCATGTGTGTTTTTCTGTGATTGGGTTACCTCACTCAGGATGATATTTTCCAGGTCCATCTATTTGCCTATGAATTTCATAAGGTCATTGTTTCTGGAAGCTGTATCCACATGAATAGCCACATTTTCTGTATCCATTTCTCTGTTGAAGGACATCTGTGTTCTTTCCAGCTTCTGGCTATTATAAATAAGGCTGCTATGAACATAGTGGATCATGTGTCTTTGTTGTATGTTGGAACATCTTTTGGGTATATGTCCAAGAGAGGTATAGCTCGGTTCTCAGGTAGTGCAATGTCCAATTTTCTGATGAACCTCCAGACTGATTTCCAGAATGGTTGTACCAGTCTGCAATCCCACCAATTGTTCTTCTTTCTTAAATTAGCTTTATTATGTAATTGAAAAGAGAATGTATCTACAATGTTTCAGATCACCACAGCTAACGCTGATCTTCAATAACAATAAGGAAAGAATGCCCACATATACATGGAACCTGAACAATGCCCCACACAGAAAATGTGGTACATCTACACAATGGAATACTACTCAGCTATCAAAATCAATGACTTTGTGAAATCCATAGGCAAATGGATAAAACTGGAAAATATCATCCTGAGTGTGGTAACCTAATCACAGAAAAACACACATGGTATGCACTCATTGATAAGGTGATATTAGCCCAAATGCTTGAATCACCCTAGATGCACAGAACACATGAGACTCAAGAAGGATGACCGAAATGCTGATGCTTCACTCCTTCTTTAAAAGGGGAACAAGAATACCCTTGGGAGGGGATAGGGAGGCAATATTTAAGGAAAGCCCATTTAGAGCCTGTCCCACATGTGGCCAATACATATACAGCCACCAAACTAGATAAGATGGATGAAGCAAAGAAGTGCAGGCTGACAGGAACCGGATATAGATCTCTCCTGAGAAGGAAAGCCCATTTAGAGCCTGTCCCACGTGTGGCCAATACATATACAGCCATCAAACTAGATAAGATGGATGAAGCAAAGAAGTGCAGGCTGACAGGAACCGGATATAGATCTCTCCTGAGAGACACAGCAGGAATATGGCAAATACATAGGCGAATGCCAGTAACAAGCCACTGAACTGTGAATGAGATCTTCGTTGAAGGAATCAGAGAAAGGACTGAAAGAGCTGAAGGGGCTTGAGACCTCATATGAACAACAGTGCCAACCAATCAGAGCTTCCAGGAACTAAGCCATTACCCAAAGACTATACATGGACTGACCCTGGGCTCCAAATTCATAGGTAGCAATGAATAGCCTAGTAGGGGTACCAGTGGAAGGGGAAGCTCTTGGTCCTGCCAAGGCTGGACCCCTAGTGAATGGGATTGTTGTGGGGAGGGCAAGAATGGGGAGGGGATCACCAATATAGAAGGGGAGAGGGAGGGATTAGGGGGATGTTTGCCTGGAAACCGGGAAAGGGAATAACATTTGAAATGTAAATAAGAAATACCCAAATTAATAAAGATGGAAAGAAATTTTCCAAGCAAATATTCCAAAGTAACAAGCTGGAATAGCCATTCTAATATCCAATAAAATTGGCTTTTAGCCAAAAGTTATTTAAAAGGAAAAGGAAGGACACTTTATACTCATTAAAGCAAAAACCTACTAAGAAGAACTCTAAATTCTGAACATCTATGCTCCAAAAGGAAGGGTCCACATTCATAAAAGAAACTTTAATAAATCTCAAAGCGTACATTGCACCTCACACAATAATCGTGGGAGACTTTAACATCCCACTCACATCAATGGACAGATCACAGAGACAAATTAAACAGAGACACAGTGAAACTAAAAGAAGTTATGAACCAAAGGGATTTAGCAGGTATCTATAGAACATTTCATTTGAAAACAAAAGGATACATCTTCTTCTCAGCACCTCATGGTATCTTCTCCAAAACTGACCATATAATTGGTCACAAATCAGTCATCAACAGACACAAGAAGATTGAGATAATGCCTTGCATCATATCAAATAACCATGGTTCAAAGCTGGTCTTCAATAACAACAAAAATGACAGACAGCCTACACGCACATGGAAGCTGAACTGTTCTTTACTCGACGATAACTTGGTCAAGGAAGAAAGAAAGAAAGAAATTAAAGACTTTTTAGAATTTAATGAAAATGAAGGTACAACATACCCAAACTTATGGGACACAATGAAAGCAGTGTTAAGAGGACAACGCATAGCTCTGGTGCCTCCAAAAAGTAACCGGAGAGATCATACACTAGCAGCCTGAGAGCACATCTGAAAGCTCTAGAACAAAAAAAAAAAAAAAAGCAAATCCACCCATTAAGAGAAGAGGAGAAGAGGCTAAAATCAAACAGGTAGAAACAAAAAGAACCATACAAAGAATCAACAAAACCAGGATCTGGTTCTTTGAGAAAGTGAACAAGATAGATACACCTTTATCCAGACTAACCACAGGGCACAGAGACAGTATTCAAATGAACAAAAAGGGAACAGATAACAACAGACACTGAGGAAAAAAGTTATCAGAACCTACTACAAAAGCCTATACCTAACAAAACTGGAAAATATGGAGGAAATGGAAATTTCTAGACAGATGCCAGGTACCAAGGTTAAATCAGGATCATATAAACCATCTAAACAACCTCATAACTCCAAAAGACATAGAAGCAGTTATTTAAAGTCTCCCAACCAAAAAAGGCCCAGGACCAGATGGGTTTAGTGCAGAATTCTATCAGGCATTCATAGAGGACATGATACCAATACTGTTCAAATTATTTCACAAAATAGAAACAGAAGGAACACTACCCAACTCCTTCTATGAAACCACAATTAAGCTTATACCTAAACCACACAAACCCACTACAAAGAAGGAGAATTCTGCCTAATTTCTCTTATGAGTATCGATGCAAAATTACTCAATAAAATTCTTGAAAAACCAGATCTAAAAACACCTCAAAACCATCATTCATCATGATCAAGGAGACTTACATCCCAGAGATGTAGGGATGGTTCAGTATATGGAATTCCACTAACAAAATCCACTATATAAACAAGGAGAAAAACCTCATAATCACCTCAATAGATGCTGACAAAGCATTTGAAAAAATTCAACACCCCTTCATGATAAAAATTTTTGTGAGTTGATGTCATTATGCAGTTGAAGTCAGACACAAGATAAAAGGAAGCCTGTAATTGGATGAGAAGGAAAGGAGGCAGAAACAGACGTTTTAGAAAAAGGGAGAGAAACAGAAGAGGGAGAAGAGGCAACATGGAGGTAGATGTAAACAATCCTTCCCCTGTATCTCAACATGGTTTATTATGAATATTTCATAAGTGATGGATTTCTACAGGTCAATTATACATTTTCTTTTTTCCACAGGTCTTATCTAGGTAGGTGTTTTATATCTTTATCATTTGGTTGTGGTTATTGAGTGGATGTACTTTGAATTAAGAATTTAACATATAAATCTGATTGTTAAGTTACAGTCTATTGAGTCTTGATTTTACTGGGTAGTTGGGAGTTTTTACTTTTACTACCAGGGGACAGTTGTTGGGAATAAGGGCAGAGTCCGGGGCAGGGAGCCCAGATAGGCCAGCCACTGCTGGACTTCTATAGTCCTTATTTTACCATGTAGATGGAACCAGGGAGTTCATGACTAGAAAAGAGCTTCCAGGAGAAATACTAACCATAGAAAAATTATTGTTAGCTCCATATGGCTCTCCGGTGCTGGAACTGACTATAGTGTCCAGTATGGCAAGGTGCCACGCTGGAATGGCCTAATGGCCTGAGTCAGAGACTACTTGGGGGTACCATAAAGCCACTGAGAAAAAATATCCTGCAGTGACATATGGCCCTACCAGTGCCAGTGCTCAAGCATGATACATGATTTAGCATTTTTAAATATTACTGCAACACTCTTTAAAAGATCAGGAAATCAAGGTCCATACCTAAACATAGTAAAAGCTATAGACAGCAAACCAGTAGCCAACATCGAACTAAATGGAGAAAAACTAGAAGCAATCCCACTAAAATCAAGGACTAGACAAGGCTGCCTACTCTCTCTCTTCCTATTCAATATCGTACTTGAAGTCCTACTCAGAACTATTAGAAAACAAAGGGGATGCAAATTGGAAAGGAAGAAATCAACATATCATTATTTGCAGATTATATGATGATATACTTACATGACCCCAAAAATACTACCAGATAACTCCTAAACCTGATAAGCATCAGCAAAGTGGCTGGATATAAAATTAACTCAAACAAGTCAGTAGCTATCCTCTACTTAAAGGATAAACAGGCTGAGAAAGAAGTTAGGGAAATGCCACACTTCATGATAGTTACTAATAATATAAAATACATTGTGTGACTCTAACCAACAAGTGAATGATCTATGTGACAAGAAATTCACCTATCTGAAGAAAGAAATTGAAGATCTCAGAAGATGGAATGACCTCCCAAGCTCATGGATTGGCAGAATTAATGCCAATTAATGGGCATCTTGGCAAAATGGTCTTGGCAAAAGCAATCTGTAGATTCAATGCAATCCCCACCAAAATTCCAACTCAATTCTTCTAGAGTCAGAAAGAGCAATTTGGAAATTCCTTTGGAATGACAAAAAACCCAGAATATCAAAAACTATGGTCAACAATAAAAGAAATTCTGGGGAAATCACCGTCCCTGACCTCAATCTGTAGTACAGAGAAATTATGATAAAGACTACATGGTATTGGTACAGAGGCAGGCAGGTAGATCAATGTAATAGAATTGAAGACTCAGAAATTACCCCACACACCTATGATCACTTGATTTTTGACAAAGAAGCTAAAACTACACAATGGAAAAAAAGACAGCATTTTCAACAAATTGTGCTGGTTCAACTGGCAGTCACCATGTAGAAGAATGCAAATAGACCCATTCTTATCTCCTTCTACAAACTCAAGTCCAAGTGGATCAAAGACTCCCACATAAAACCAGATACACTGAGTCTAATAGAAGAGAAAACGGGGAGGAACCTGCAGTACCTAGGCCAGGGGAAATTTTCCTGAATAAAAAAACCAATGGCTTATGCTCTAAGATCAAGAATTGACAAATGGGACCTCAAAAAAGTGCAAAGGTTCTGTGAGGCAAAAGATACTATCAATAGGCCAAAACAGCAACCAGCAGATGGGAAAATCCTACATTTGATAGATGGTTAATATCCAATATATACAAAGAACTCAAGAAGTTAGACTCCAGAGAATCAAATAATCCTTTTAGAAAATGAGGTATGGAGCTAAATAAACAATATTCAACTGTGAAATATCTATTGGCCAAGAAGCACTTAAAGAAATGTTCAACATCTTTAGCCATCAGGCAAATGCAAAAACATAACTACCCTGATATTCCACCTCACACAAGTCAGAATGGCTAAGAAAAAATATGCAGGGTACAGCAGATGATGGCCAGGATGTGGAGAAAGAGGGACACTTCTCCATTGCTGGTGGGATTGCAAGCTGGTACAACCACTCTGAAAATCACTCTTGATGTTCCTTAGAAAATTTGACATAATACTACCTTAGGACCCAGCTCTACCACTCCTGGGTATATACCCAAAAGATGCTCCACCATATAACAAGAACACATGCTCCACTATGTTCATCGCAGCCTTATTTATAACAGACAGAAGGTGGAAAGAACCCAGATGCCCTTCAAAAGAGGAATGGATACAGAAAATGTGGTACATCTACACAATGGAATACTACTCAGCTATTAAAAACAATGACTTCATGAAATTCTTAGGCAAATGGATGAAACTAGAAAATGTCATCGTGAGTGAGGTAACACAATTAGAAAATAACACACATGGTATGCACTCACTGATACGTTGATATTAGCCTAAAAGCTTGCAATAGCCAATATACAATCCACAGACCACATGAAGCTTAAGAAGAAGAAAGACACGTGTGGATGCTTCAGTACTTCTTAGAAGGTGGAATGAAATACTCTCAGGAGGAAATACAGAAACATAATATGGAACAGAAATTGAAGGAAAAGCCATCCAGAGACTACCCCACCTGGGAATCCATCCCCAAAACAGACACCAAACCCAGACCTAATTGTGGATGCCAAAACATACATGCTGACTGGAGCCTGATATGTCTGTCTCCTGAGAGGATCTGCCAGAGTGTGACAAATACTAAGGTGGATGTTTATAGACAACTATTGGAATGATTGATTGCAGGGTCCCCAATGGAGGAGGTAGATAAACAACTGATTTAGCTAAAGGGGTTTGCAACATCAGAGGAACCACACTATCAACCAACAATTACCCCCCACCCCTGCAGAGCTCCCAGGAACTAAACCACCAATTAACAAGTACTCTTGGAGTGACCCATGGCTCCAGCTGCACATGTAGCAGAGGATGGCCTTGTTGGGCATCAGTGGAAAGAGATGCCCTTGGTCCTGTGAAGGCTAGACACCCAAAGTGTAAGGGAATGCCAGGGCAAGGAGGCAGGAGGGCATGGGTGGATGGGTGAGGAAGCACCTTTATGGAGGCAGGGGGTGGGGGAATGGGATAGGGGGTTTCCAGAGAGGTTTTTTTATTTACACTTGAAATGTAAATAAAAAGCATTCGATAATTTTTTTAATAGTACTGGCATCTGTCTTAGTCAGCTGCTGATAGAGCTTCTCAGAGAAAAGCCATGCTAGTGAAGTTCCTGTCTGTAAGCACAACATGACATCAAAATAGTGTCAGGCTTTGGTGCCTAAGCATTGGATGTATCACTGGATGCCCTTTCCTTCCTTCAGACTCTGCTTCATTTTTGTCCCTGCATTTCCTTTAGACAGGAACAATTCTGGGTCAAAATTTTTGAGGATGGGTAGGTAATCCCATCCCTCCACCAGGGGCCCTATCTGTCTACTGGAGGTGGTCTTTTTAGTTTCATCTCCCCACTGTTGGGAGATTCCACTAAGGTCATCCCCATTGAGGTCTTAAAAGCCTCTCACATCCCAGGTCTCTGGTACTTTCTAGAGGTCCCCACCCCAAAATTGCATATTTCCATTCATTCTCATGGCCTTCTGGGCTTTTTCATGTCTCCCCCATTTCCCCTCCTCCTTCCCTCTTGACCCTAGGTCCCTCCCTCTGTCTTCTGTGATATTCCCCACTTCTAAGTGGGATTAAACATCCTTACTTTGGCCTTCCCTCTTGTCCAACTTCAAATAGTCTGTGAATTTTATCATAGGTATTCTGTACTTTTTGGCTAATATCTACTTATCAGTGAGTACATACCACATCATACATGTCTTTTGGGTCAGAGTTACCTCACTCAGGATGATATTTTCTAGTTCTATCCATTTGCCTGCAAAATTCACCATGTCCTTGTTTTTAATAGCTGAAGAGTATTCCATTGTGTAAATGAACCACATTTTTCTTTATCCATTCTTCGGTTGAGGGACGTCTGGATTGTTCCAGATTTTTTGAATAAGGCTTCTATGAACACAGTGAAGTATGTGTCTTTGTGGTATGTTGGAGCATCTTTTGGGTATATGCCTATGAGTGGTATAACTTGGTCTTCAGGGAGAACTGTTTCCAATTATCTGAGGAACCTCAAGATTGATTTCTAGAGTGCTTGTACCAGTTTGCAATCCCAATATCAATGGAATAATGTTCCCCTTGCTCCTCATCCTTGCCAGGATGAGCTGTCACTTGAGTTTTTGATCTTTACAATTCTCATTGGTGTAAGGTGAAATCTCAGAGTCATTTTGATTTGCATTTCCCTGGTGATTAAGAATGTTGAAAATTTCTTTAAGTGTCTTGGCCATTCAAGATTCCTCTTTGAGAATTCTCTGTTTAGCTCTGAATCCCATTTTAAAATTCTGTTATTTGGTTTTCTGGAGTCTAACTTTTTGAGTTCTTTTTACAGTTTAGATATTAGCCCTCTATTAGATGTAATTTAAGTGAAGTTCTTTTCCAATCTGTAGGTTGCCATTTTCTCTTATTGATAGTGTCCTTTGCCTTACAGAAACTGCATTGATCTTAGAACCTGAGCTATTGGTGTTCTGTTCAGGAAATATTCCCCTGTGCCAATTTGTTCAAGGCTCTTTCCCACTTTCTCTTCTATTAGATTTAGTGTATCTGGTTTTATGTTGGGATCCTAGATCAAATTGAACTTGAGCACTGTACAAGGTGATAAATATTGATCAATTTGCAATTTTCTTCATATGCAGGCTGCCCAGTCTGCTTTTAATTTTTTAGGTATTTTTCATGTTTTATTTATTGTTTTGTCAATTTGATACAAGCCTAAGCATACCTCAGAGGAGGTCATCATAATTGAGAAAATGCTTCTATAAGATTGGCCCATAGGAAAGTATTTTTCACAATTTTCTGAATTAATAATTTGTGTTGAAAGGCATTTTCCACTGCCAGCAGTGCCATCCCTAGCCAAGTCATCCTAGATGGTCTAAGAAGTCAGGTCAAGTATTCTCTATGGCCTGTGCATCAGCTCCTGTCTTCAGAGTGCTACCTTGAGCTCTTTGCCTGACTTTCCCGGATGATATGTTACAAATTATAAGAACAAGAAAATAAATAAACCTTTTCTTCCCAAATTGCCATGGTCATGGTATTTTATTACAATGATAGAAAGGAGACTAAGATATTCTGTTAGCATATGCACTATATGTGCCCTATATATTCCTGTTTGTGTAAGGGCTCACATATATGTGTGAGTGCTCTTGAGTGTTCATTCATGTGTGTGATGACATTACATCATGCTTATTGAGTAACTGAACCTAGGTTCTCCAATATTGCTACTCTGATTGCCCATCTGCTGCAGGAATTTCACATCTCTGTCTTCCTACTTTAGGAATCACAGATAAGATGCCTCCTCTACTAGGTTAGATAGGTAGATGGGTGATGGGAATTTCATCTCTGACCTGCATACTTGTGAGGCAAAGTTTTGAATCATTGACCTCTCTCTTCAGCCCCAATTTTTCTTACTGTACTTTTGGGAGTTGTGTTCTATTTATTATTGATCAAATGCAAAATCTTTCCTTTAAGAAAAAGGAAGCAAATTACAATGGCAGGATTAATTAATCTCTCTTCTCAGTATTTTTCTTTCCCTATGTGACCTACTTCCTATTATCATAAGTAAACCACGGTGTCCTATAGACCAACAACCTTAGAACAAAAGAAACTTTGAAAATTTTAAAACTTAGTCTTGTAGTTGCCAAGGACTTCGAGGCCTGGATGAGAAATGTCCCCCATACACTGTTGTGTTTGGACTCTTGAGTCTCAACTAGTGGTGCTGTTTAGGGAGCTATAAAACACTTAGAATGTAGGGACTATTTGGAGGAGTAACTCACTAGATGGGAGCACTTTGTGCTTTATATCCCACTCTTCATCTGGCTTTTGCTCTCTCTGCTTCCAGGTCAGCAGAAATTCTAGTAAGGAAGAAATCACTCATGCTCCATGGACAAGAGGTGGTTCCACTGCCATGTCCTCCCTGTCATATTGGATGCTTTCCTTATACCACACACACACAGGGTATTATGCTCCAGCAATGAAAATGACAACTAAAACAATCCTCAGAGGAAGGTTTTCCCCTGCTTCGCAGATACCAGACTTACCTGGAACTGAAACCAAGAAAGTAATAAGAGTCTTGTGCACACACCAGATTTCTGAGAAGGGTTAATTAAAACCTGAGCCGTGGGAAAGCCCCACTCCTCCCTTGGCAGAGATGTCACCTTTTTTAGTAATCCAGGGAAAATGACATTGTTTCAGGAAGTAGAAAAAATCCCAGAATGGAGATATTTTCACAGGAGATCTGGGTCAGAGATTTTGAATGACATTTATGGCAGGCGGACTAACAGCTACCCCTAAGAAGTGCCCAATTCAAATCCCAAGAACTTCTGGATTGTTCTCCTGGCATTGTAAAAGGAGTTTGTATTTGTGATTGAAGTTAAGGAATTTGCAGGGGGATATTGTTCTGATCACCTGCATGATTCTCGGCTAATCCCTCTCATTCTTAGGAGTGGGTGCCCTTTTTTTTTTTTTTTTATTAACTTGAGTATTTCTTATATACATTTCAAGTGTTATTCCCTTTACCGGTTTCCGGGCAAACATCCCCCTCCCCCATCCCCTTCGTTATGGGTGTTCCCCTCCCAACCCTCCCCCGATTGCCGCCCTCCCCCCATAGTCTAGTTCACTGGGGGTTCAGTCTTAGCAGGACCCAGGGCTTCCCCTTCCACTGGTGCTCTTACTAGGATATTCATTGCTACCTATGGTGTCAGAGTCCAGGGTCAGTCCATGTATAGTATTTAGGTAGTGGCTTAGTCCCTGGAAGCTCTGGTTGCTTGGCATTGTTGTACATATGGGGTCTCGAGCCCCTTCAAGCTCTTCCAGTTCTTTCTCTGATTCCTTCAACGGGGGACCTATTCTCAGTTCAGTGGTTTGCTGCTGGCATTCGCCTCTGTATTTGCTGTATTCTGGCTGTGTCTCTCAGGAGCGATCTACATCCGGCTCCTGTCTGTCTGCACGTCTTTGCTTCATCCATCTTGTCTAATTGGGTGGCTGTATATGTATGGGCCACATGTGGGGCAGGCTCTGAATGGGTGTTCCTTCAGTTTCTGTTTTAATCTTTGCCTCTCCCTTCCCTGCTAAGGGTATTCTTTTTCCTCATTTAAAGAAGGAGTGAAGCATTCACATTTTGATCATCTGTCTTGAGTTTCATTTGTTCTAGGCATCTAGGGTAATTCAAGCATTTGGGCTAATATCCACTTATCAATGAGTGCATACCATGTATGTCTTTCTGTGATTGGGTTAGCTAACTCAGGATGATATTTTCCAGTTCCAACCATTTGCCTACGAATTTCATAAAGCCGTTGTTTTTGATAGCTGAGTAATATTCCATTGTGTAGATGTACCACATTTTCTGTATCCATTCCTCTGTTGAAGGGCATCTGGGTTCTTTCCAGTTTCTGGCTATTATAAATAAGGCTGCGATGAACATAGTGGAGCACGTGTCTCTTTTATATGTTGAGGCATCTTTTGGGTATATGCCCAAGAGAGGTATAGCTGGATCCTCAGGCAGTTCAATGTCCAATTTTCAGAGGAACCTCCAGACTGATTTCCAGAATGGTTTTACCAGTCTGCAATCCCACCAAAAATGGAGGAGTGTTCCTCTTTCTCCACATCCTCACCAGCATCTGCTGTCACCTGAGTTTTTGATCTTAGCCATTCTCACTGGTGTGAGGTGAAATCTCAGGGTTGTTTTGATTTGCATTTCCCTTATGACTAAAGATGTTGAACATTTCTTTAGGTGTTTCTCAGCCATTCGGCATTCCTCAGCTGTGAATTCTTTGTTTAGCTCTGAACCCCATTTTTAATAGGGTTATTTGTTTCCCTGAGGTCTAACTTCTTGAGTTCTTTGTATATTTTGGATATAAGGCCTCTATCTGTTGTAGGATTGGTAAAGATCTTTTCCCAATCTGTTGGTTGCTGTTTTGTCCTAACCACAGTGTCCTTTGCCTTACAGAAGCTTTGCAGTTTTATGAGATCCCATTTGTCGATTCTTGATCTTAGAGCATAAGCCATTGGTGTTTTGTTCAGGAAATTTTTTCCAATGCCCATGTGTTCCAGATGCTTCCCTAGTTTTTCTTCTATTAGTTTGAGTGTGTCTGGTTTGATGTGGAGGTCCTTGATCCACTTGGACTTAAGCTTTGTACAGGGTGATAAGGATGGATCGATCTGCATTCTTCTACATGTTGCCCTCCAGTTGAACCAGCACCATTTGCTGAAAATGCTATCTTTTTTCCATTGGATGGTTTTGGCTCCTTTGTCAAAAATCAAGTGACCATAGGTGTGTGGGTTCATTTCTGGGTCTTCAATTCTATTCCATTGGTCTATTTGTCTGTCTCTGTACCAACACCATGCAGTTTTTATCACTATTGCTCTGTAATACTGCTTGAGTTCAGGGATAGTGATTCCCCCTGAAGTCCTTTTATTGTTGAGGATAGCTTTAGCTATCCTGGGTTTTTTGTTATTCCAGATGAATTTGCAAATTGTTCTGTCTAACTCTTTGAAGAATTGGATTGGTATTTTGATGGGGATTGCATTGAATCTGTAGATTGCTTTTGGTAAACTGGCCATTTTTACTATATTAATCCTGCCAATCCATGAGCATGGGAGATCTTTCCATCTTCTGAGGTCTTCTTCAATTTCTTTCCTCAGTGTCTTGAAGTTCTTATTGTACAGATCTTTTACTTGCTTGGTTAAAGTCACACCGAGGTACTTTATATTATTTGGGTCTATTATGAAGGGTGTCGTTTCCCTAATTTCTCTCTCGGCTTGTTTCTCTTTTGTATAGAGGAAGGCAACTGATTTATTTGAGTTAATTTTATACCCAGCCATTTTGCTGAAGTTGTTTATCAGCTTTAGTAGTTCACTGGTGGAACTTTTGGGATCACTTAAATATACTATCATGTCATCTGCAAATAGTGATATTTTGACCTCTTCTTTTCTGATCTGTATCCCCTTGATCTCCTTTTGTTGTCTGATTGCTCTAGCTAGAACTTCAAGAACTATATTGAATAAGTAGGGAGAGAGTGGGCAGCCTTGTCTAGTCCCTGATTTTAGTGGGATTGCTTCAAGTTTCTCTCCATTTAGTTTAATGTTAGCAACTGGTTTGCTGTATATGGCTTTTACTATGTTTAGGTATGGGCCTTGAATTCCTATTCTTTCCAGGACTTTTATCATGAAGGGGTGTTGAATTTTGTCAAATGCTTTCTCAGCATCTAATGAAATAATCATGTGGTTCTGTTCTTTCAGTTTGTTTATATAATGGATCACGTCGATGGTTTTCCGTATATTAAACCATCCCTGCATGCCTGGGATGAAGCCTACTTGATCATGGTGGATGATTGTTTTGATGTGCTCTTGAATTCGGTTTGCCAGAATTTTATTGAGTATTTTTGCGTCGATATTCATAAGGGAAATTGGTCTGAAGTTCTCTTTCTTTGTTGTGTCTTTGTGTGGTTTAGGTATAAGAGTAATTGTGGCTTCGTAGAAGGAATTCGGTAGTGCTCCATCTGTTTCAATTTTGTGGAATAGTTTGGATAATATTGGTATGAGGTCTTCTATGAAGGTTTGATAGAATTCTGCACTAAACCCATCTGGACCTGGGCTCTTTTTGGTTGGGAGACCTTTAATGACTGCTTCTATTTCCTTAGGAGTTATGGTGTTGTTTAACTGGTTTATCTGTTCCTGATTTAACTTCGATACCTGGTATCTGTCTAGGAAATTGTCCATTTCCTGAAGATTTTCAAGTTTTGTTGAATATAGGTTTTTATAGTAAGATCTGATGATTTTTTGAATTTCCTCTGAATCTGTAGTTATGTCTCCCTTTTCATTTCTGATTTTGTTAATTTGGACGCACTCTCTGTGTCCTCTCGTTAGTCTGGCTAAGGGTTTATCTATCTTGTTGATTTTCTCAAAGAACCAACTGTTGGTTCTGTTGATTCTTTCTATGGTCCTTTTTGTTTCTACTTGGTTGATTTCAGCTCTGAGTTTGATTATTTCCTGCCTTCTACTCCTCCTGGGTGTATTTGCTTCTTTTTGTTCTAGAGCTTTTAGGTGTGCTGTCAAGCTGCTGACATATGCTCTTTCCTGTTTCCTTCTGCAGGTACTCAGCGCTATGAGTTTTCCTCTTAGCACAGCTTTCATTGTGTCCCATAAGTTTGGGTATGTTGTATCTTCATTTTCATTAAATTCTAAAAAGTTTTTAATTTCTTTCTTTATTTCTTCCTTGACCAGGTTATCATTGAGTAGAGCATTGTTCAATTTCCACGTGTATGTGGGCATTCTTCCCTTATTGTTATTGAAGCCAGTTTTAGGCCGTGGTGGTCTGATAGCACGCATGGGATTATTTCTATCTTTCTGTACCTGTTGAGGCCCGTTTTTTGACCAATTATATGGTCAATTTTGGAGAAAGTACCATGAGGAGCTGAGAAGAAGGTATATCCTTTTGCTTTAGGATAGAATGTTCTATAAATATCCGTTAAGTCCATTTGGCTCATGACTTCTCTTAGTCTGTCGACATCACTGTTTAATTTCTGTTTCCATGATCTGTCCATTGATGAGAGTGGGGTGTTGAAATCTCCCACTATTATTGTGTGAGGTGCAATGTGTGTTTTGAGCTTTAGTAAGGTTTCTTTTACGTATGTAGGTGCCCTTGTATTTGGGGCATAGATATTTAGGATTGAGAGTTCATCTTGGTGGATTTTTCCTTTGATGAATATGAAGTGTCCTTCCTTATCTTTTTTGATGACTTTTAGTTGGAAATTGATTTTATTTGATATTAGAATGGCTACTCCAGCTTGCTTCTTCTGACCATTTGCTTGGAAAGTTGTTTTCCAGCCTTTCACTCTGAGGTAGTGTCTGTCTTTGTCTCTGAGGTGTGTTTCCTGTGGGCAGCAGAATGCAGGGTCCTCATTGCGTATCCAGTTTGTTAATCTATGTCTTTTTATTGGGGAGTTGAGGCCATTGATGTTGAGAGGTATTAAGGAATAGTGATTATTGCTTCCCGTTATATTCATATTTGGATATGAGGTTATGTTTGTGTGCTTTCATTCTCTTTGTTTTGTTGCCAAGACGATTAGTTTCTTGCTTCTTCTAGGGTATAGCTTGCCTCCTTATGTTGGGCTTTACCATTTATTATCCTTTGTAGTGCTGGATTTGTAGAAAGATATTGTGTAAATTTGGTTTTGTCATGGAATATCTTGGTTTCTCCATCAATGTTAATTGAGAGTTTTGCTGGAAAGAGTAACCTGGGCTGGCATTTGTGTTCTCTTAGGGTCTGTATGTCATCAGTCCAGGATCTTCTGGCCTTCATAGTTTCTGGCGAGAAGTCTGGTGTGATTCTGATAGGTCTCCCTTTATATGTTACTTGACCTTTTTCCCTTACTGCTTTTAATATTCTTTCTTTATTTTGTGTGGTGTTTTGACAATTATGTGACGGGAGGTGTTTCTTTTCTGGTCCAATCTATTTGGAGTTCTGTAGGCTTCTTGTATGTCTATGGGTATCTCTTTTTTTAGGTTAGGGATGTTTTCTTCTATGATTTTGTTGAAGATATTTACTGGTCCTTTGAGCTGGGAGTCTTCACTCTCTTCTATACCTATTATCCTTAGGTTTGATCTTCTCATTGAGTCCTGGATTTCCTGTATGTTTTGGACCAGTAGCTTTTTCTGCTTTATATTATCTTTGACAGTTGAGTCAATGAATTCTATGGAATCTTCTGCTCCTGAGATTCTCTCTTCCATCTCTTGTATTCTGTTGGTGAAGCTTGTATCTACAGCTCCTTGTCTCTTCTTTTGGTTTTCTATATCCAGGGTTGTTTCCATGTGTTCTTTCTTGATTGCTTCTATTTCCACTTTTAATTCCTTCAACTGTTTGATTGTGTTTTCCTGGAATTCTTTCAGGGATTTTTGTGTCTCCTCTCTATGGGCTTCTACTTGTTTATTTATGTTTTCCTGGAATTCTTTCAGGGATTTTTGCGATTCTTTCAGGCATTTTTGCGATTCCTCTCTGTAGGCTTCTACTTGTTCTCTAAGGGAGTTCTTCACGTCTTTCTTGAAGTCCTCCAGCATCATGATCAAAAATGATTTTGAAACTAGATCTTGCTTTTCTGGTGTGTTTGGATATTCCATGTTTGTTTTGATGGGAGAATTGGGCTCCGATGGTGCCATGTAGTCTTGGTTTCTGTTGCTTGGGTTCCTGCGCTTGCCTCTCGCCATCAGATTATCTCTAGTGTTACTTTGTTCTGCTATTTCTGACAGTGGCTAGACTGTCCTATAAGCCTGTGTGTCAGGAGTGCTGTAGACCTGTTTTCCTCTCTTTCAGTCAGTTATGGGGACAGAGTGTTCTGCTTTCGGGCGTGTAGTTTTTCCTCTCTACAGGTCTTCAGCTGTTCCTGTGGGCCTGTGTCTTGAGTTCACCAGGCAGCTTTCTTGCAGCAGAAAAGTTGGTCTTACCTGTGGTCCCGAGGCTCAAGTTCGCTCGTGGGGTGCTGCCCACGGGCTCTCTGCAGGGGCAGCAACCAGGAAGTCCTGTGCGGCAGTTTCCGGCAGCTTCAGTGCACCAGGGTTCCAGATGGTCTTTGGCTTTTTCCTCTGGCGTCCTAGATGTGTGTGCAGAGAGCAGTCTCTTCTGGTTTCCCAGGCTTGTCTGCCTCTCTGAAGGTTCAGCTCTCCCTCCCACGGGATTTGGGTGCAGAGAACTGTTTATCTGGTCTGTTTCCCTCAGGTTCCGGTGGTGTCTCAGGCAGGGGTCCTGCCGCTCCTGGGCCCTCCCCCACGGGAGCCCAGAGGCCTTATACAGTTTCCTCTTGGGCTAGGGATGTGGGCAGGGGTGAGCAGTGTTGGTGGTCTCTTCTGCTCTGCAGCCTCAGGAGTGCCCACCTGACCAGGCGGTTGGGTCTCTTGAGTATTTCTTATATACATTTCCAGTGTTATTCTCTTTCCAGATATCCAGGCAAACATCCCCCTCCCCCCTCCCCTTCCTTATTCGTGTTCCCCTCCCGACCCTCCCCCCATTGCCGCCCTCCCCCCACCAGTCTAGTTCACTGGGGGTTCAGTCTTAGCAGGACCCAGGGCTTCTCCTTCCACTGGTGCTCTTTCTAGGATATTCATTGCTACCTATGGGGTGAGAGTCCAGGGCCAGTCCATGTATAGTCTTTAGGTAGTGGGTGCCCTTTTTAAGAGGCAGTCAGAGGGATGTGACAGAGATAAAGAAACAGACTTGTAGCATTACTGGTTTTGAGCCAAAGAATGTGGGTGGCCCCTGCAACTGGAAAAAGTCAGGAACCAGAATTGCCCCTACATCTTTAGACAGGAGCAAGGTCTGCCAACAAACCAAGTTTAGCCCCGAGAGATTTTGGTCAGACTTCTGACCCACTGAGCTGTAAGATAATCAATTTGTGCTGTTTTAAGTTAGATTTTGTGATAATCCCTTATAATAGCAAGGAGAGGCAAATAGAGCAGCCCACATGCTTGCTCTGGTATGCTCTCAGGAAATTAACATAAAATCATAGTTACAATTTCATATAAATCCAGAAAATCTGTTAACTCTGAACCACATTTGCATATAAAAGCAATCTATAAAATTAGAGAATACCTTGTCTTTCCCACAGAATCAATTTCCCTGTAGTAACCACTGCCCAATTGTTACCTTCTTCCCTTGTTTCTTATCTGTCTAGCTATTGTAAAGAGTTGATTTGCAACACAAGATTCAAAATAGCCTCACAATTTTCTGGACTCCTGGAATGACATAAGAAGGTAGGATAGTTCCACTGTTGTTGTTGACACTTTAAATGCACTCATTGATAAGTGGATATTAGCCCAAATGCTCGAATTACCCTAGATGCACAGAACACATGAAAATCAAGAAGGATGACCAAAATGCGAATGCTTCACTCCTTCTTTAAAAGGGGAACAAGAATACCCTTGGGAGGGAATAGAGGAAAGTTTAGAACAGAGGCAGAAGGAACACCCATTCAGAGCCTGCCCCACATGTGGCCCATACATATACAGCCACTAAACTAGATAAGATGGATGAAGCAAAGAAGTGCAGGCCAACAGGAACCAGATGTAGATCTCTTCTGAGAGACACAGCCAGAATACAGCAAATACATAGGCAAATGCCATCATTAAACCACTGAACTGAGAACGGAACCCCCGTTGAAGGAATCAGAGAGAGGACTGGAAGAGCTTGAAGGGGCTTGAGATCCCATATGAACAACAATGCCAAGCAACCAGAACTTTCAGGGACTAAGCCACTACCCAAAGACTATACATGGACTGACCCTGGGCTCCAACCTCATAGGTAGCAATGAATATCCTAGTAAGAGCACCAGTGGAAGGGGAAGCCCTGGGTCCTGCTAAGACTGAACCCCCAGTGAACGTGATTGTTGCGGGGAGGTTGGTAATGGGGGTAGGATGGGGAGAGGAACACCCATATAGAAGGGGAGGGGGAGGGGTTAGTGGGATGTTTGCCCGGAAATCGGAAAAGTGAATAACAATAGAAATGTAAATAAGAAATACCCAAGTTAATAAAGATGAAAAAATATCTATAAAAAATAATAATAAAGGTGGTAAAGTAACCCAGATAACTTGACTCTGCCAGAAGATGACCAGGTTAAACCCTTGATTGAATGAGCAGTCTCTGCTGTGACTACCAGAGCAATGACATCTGGCTACAGCAGAAATAAAAGTTTCTGTTGGATGCTAGCAACTGTATCTCCATCCTAATGAAGATATTTCTATCATGACTTTTAGAAAAATGTTTCATATATCATTTTAAACAAAAGCAAACACTCATCTGAAGTGTGTCATAAAACAACATTTCAGTTTTAGTTTATCTACAGCATCACCCTGGATATTCGTACTCCAGTGTGCAATCATTTGTTCTTCACACTCAAGCTCTTCATGTCTTTAGGCTTTCAGTACTTCTTCTTGTTGAGTAGCATTCCATTCACAGCACAAAGAAAAGTTTGCAGTCTACACATTCACCCATTGACAGATTTAATTTGCTTCAGGGTTGGGATTATTATTAATAAACTTGCTGTGGACATATATAGGTATAGGATGTGAGCATGCTTCCTTTACCCTAGTATCAACAGCTAAAAATAAAATCAGAATGACTGATGAGTGCATGGGATTTTGATTATAAAATACTATCTTTCCTAAGACCTTCCCATGTTCTGACAGGCAGGGGATACATGTGATTTCCTGGCTGGCTCCATTTCACCAACAGTTGTGTTTGTAAATAGTCTAAATTTAGTCAATGTAGAGATGTAAAGTGATATACCAGGGCTTTAATTTACTTTTTGTTGATATTTAGTGTCCATTTAAACACCTTTCCAGGGGGCTAGAGATGCGACCCAGTGGGCACAGCACCTGATTAACATACAAGATCCTTGTCCAATCCCCACCACCCACTGCATAAGCAGGGCTCATTGACTCATGGCTATAATCCCAATGCTCTGTAAATAAGGGCCTGAGGACTAAGAGTTCAGTGTCATCCTCAGCTACAAAGTAAAAAAGATGTCAGTTTAGGTTACCTGAGATTCTCCTTTTAAAAGTCCTTAAAATTACAAGTTTACAAGTTGCAGACACAAGGATGAACACTTCTCCCATGATTCAACCTTTTATAGTGTGTGTAATAGTTAGGGTTCCCTAAGTAAACAGGGTGTGGGAGAAGTAGTATTTTTAAAACACAGCTGTATTGTGTTCCAAAGAGTCAAGACTAAGAATTCAAAGCAATATAAAATAAAATACAAACAAATGGTTGGGAGCAGTAGGGTTCAGTGACTCGGAGGGAAAGTCCTGATCTAGTGTTCACAAGGTGGTTCTGGGTATCATCCCTTGTGCAGCAAATAAAACACCACAAATAAGGGAGCAGACATCCATTGCTGAAGGTCAAAGGTAACCTGGGAAATATCAATAGGAAAATAATGGCACTAAAAAGGTACCTCTGTGAAGTATCTGTGCAAATCTATTCTTATTTATATCAGATTGTTTTCTCCTTTTGACTGAGTTGCTCAGGTGCGGTTTGTGTGTGTGTGTGTGTGTGTGTGTGTGTGTGTGTGTGTGTGTGTGTGTGTTCCCATGGAACCCTTTGGTCAGGTATGTGCTGCAGATGTCCCAGGATGAGTGGTATCATTTCATGCTCTCAGTGATGTCTGCTGAAAAGGACTTTTTATTTGTGATAGAGTTCAGTGTATCCTTTGCCCTGAAATTTTTACCGTGAGCTTGTTAGATATCCTTGACAATCCCAATGTTTCAGTTTTTCTCTCTGGTTTCTTTCTCTAAGTTTTATAGTTAGCTTTTATGTTTAGAATAACCCATGTCTAATTAATTTTAACGTAAGATACGAAGCAAAGATCAGAGCTAATTTCTTCCATATGAATAACAAGTTCTTCCAGCACCGTGTTTTGAGAAGTCTGTATTCTCCCCCATCAAAGTTGACATTTTGTCAGAGTTATTTGACCAGATCTGTGGAAGGTCTGTTTCCAAGTTCAGTTCTTTCAGTGTTTTAGATGGTTATCTGTACAAATATCACATTGTCTTAATTGATTTACTTTTAAAGTAAACTTTGAACTTGACTAATAAGAGTCATACAAATTCATTTTCTTTTTGACAAACTTGAAAATTTTAGAATCATCAGCTTTCCATACTAGAGGCCCAACTTCTCTATTTCTAGAAAGATTCTCACTGTGATTTTGATATTGTAGATCTGTTTTGGTGAGGATGGGCATCATATCTAATCTACACTAATAGTGTGCACCTCTGTGTGTGTGTGTGTGTGTGTGTGTATGTGTGTGTGTGTGTGTGTGTGTGTGTGTGTGTGTGTGTGTGTACTCTGGGATTTTGTAAATAGGCAACTATAATATCAGCAAATAGCTAAGTATATATTAGACTTTTAGTTTTTAGACAGTTTTATTATTATATTTTTGCCTTGTTGACGAGTCCATCATAGTGACTATCCAAATAATGAGAAGAGGTATGTTTATCTTATTCTCACTTTTAGAGGTTAAAGTGTTACATTTATTAGCTTTAAGTGTTTGGAGATTCACCATTTCAGACTAAGGAAAATATCTTATACTTCTAATTTACTGAGTAAAATTTGTCTCTCACATTTTTCTTTTCTTTTTCATTTTCTTTCCTTCTTTCTTTCTTTTTTTTTTTTTTTTTGTGATTGTTGCGGCTAAGAGTACCACCTGTCACCATTAGTAATCAGTCTATATATAGCTTTTTGGTTTAAGCTTTAGTTGTCTGTGGTCTAGCTTTTAAAACAAAGCAATTTCAGGAAGAAAAATTTATAGTATATTCCTGTCTACATGTGATCAGACATGGATGTGGTCAAAACTATATCACTCTTAGTGTAATTGCTATTGTTAGATATATCAAGAAAGAAATATCCTACTTTAGACAAGCATATATACTCCAAAGAGTTTCTACTATGCCAAAAGAAATATGTGCTAGTTACTCATACATAATACTCTATAGTTTATCAGGTAGTCTTAACGGGCAATATCCCATTTTTGTCTTTAAAGTCCTAGGGGTTGGTTAAGTAAAATTGAAAACAAACAAACAATTTTGTTTTGTTTTACCAAATGCGATCTCCCATGGTAGCAATAAGGAGCAGACATCTAAGGTAGAATGCTGCCACAGACATAAGCTGGTAATGTCGGTGTGTATTCTCCACCCTGCTCCATGCTTCATGAGAAGTTTAGTGCTGGTCGAGTTAGGAGAAAGTGTTTCTAACAACAGGGACATGGAATTCTCCCATGCTTAGGGAACTTGTAGTTGTTTAGAGTCAATTTAGAATTTCAGTGGCCAGCTCTATAGATTCTTCTGAATAAACTTTTACCCATGTTGTAGACTCATGCCTTCATTAAAAATACTGGACGAGTACTCCCTGCAACTACAGGGCACTGTACTCCCTGCTATACAGGACACTATGGTTCCTGCTTCCACAGGAATGCTTTTTTCACAGAGCAAAACTGCAATTTAAATGCTCACAGATTCTTAAATCACTTAATTATTTTTTATTATAGTAAAAAACAAATTCTTAAATGCAACTGTGCTCCTTTGAAAGTCTGTTCTATATTATCTATCTATCTATCTATCTATCTATCTATCTATCTATCTATCTATCTATCTATCTATCTATTTAAGACGAGTTTCTCCTTGTAGCTTTGCCTGTTCTGGAACTTGCTCTGTAAACCAGAGAACAACCTGCTTCTGACCCCAGAGGGCTGGGATCAAAGGCGTGTACCAACCACCACCTGATTTCTAAAATATCTTATTATCAAACTATCAAGTGGAAATAAAAACAAACAAACAAACACCAGAATGATTATTTCAGAGCTACTTTACTTAAAGTTAAAAGATAAAATCTAATTTTCAGACATTATCTTTCCTCTCTTTTCTCCCAAATCCAATCTCCCAGTCTCATCCCCAACTCTGCAAGAGAACATCCAAGGCAGCCTTGCCTGCTTTCCTGCTCCCATCTCATGTAGATCCCACAAAGTTTTCTATTCTAACTCTCCTTACCCCACTTGTAGCCTTGTTCTAGTTTCTGAGCCCAAAAGGTATTACTTACCTGCCCAAACAAAGGCTGCATCTCCCAGGACAATAATTAGACTGAAGTCCAACACCTCTCCTACTGTTCCTGAGATCCAATCCCCAAAGTTTTATTCAAGCTCAAGAGTAGGACACCTGCTGTGCTCTCCCTTTCCCTCTGATTTCATTACCAAAGGCTCACAACAACCTCCCCCAACCTTGTGTCCCTCATCTAATCCCAGTTCATCAGCCTCCAACACCAGCAGGGATTTCCTTGTAAACACACCAGCTGAGCAGATCAGGAAAAGTTGGCAAAGTACACACCCCTTCACTCTCCAAAAATTCAGAAAGGAAACAGAAACCAAGGAATAAAACACCGACTTAGGAAAGACATGTTCAGAAATGAACATCTAGTTTTATACTCATCCCTAACCCAGATGCCTAGATGCCAGACTAAAAGCCAATCAACAACAGCCATGGCAATATATACCTGTTAGAGCTTAGTTGTCCTACTGAGGGTGGCTTTGAATATGGCACATATAGGACTAACAAGAAAAAAAAAACCTTAAACCAATTATAGAAAATGAAAATGTTCCTCTGTACCTAAATCCCTTGCAAAAGGGAGCTGGATTCTCAGAAGTGCTAACAGTCCTGAGAGCTCAGGGGAGACCACCACTTCTGCTCACATTTCTGGCCCCAAAGGAACCTGCCTAATGCCCTCTGGACACAGGAACATAGGAGCAGTCTGAGACATGACCCTTCCAGTTTCTGGATGAGCCCTGAGCTGAAAGTCAGCAGCCAGGAGCACTGATATACCTGAGAGCAGAGAGACCAACTCTTCTGCTCCAAGCCACTTGCCTGGAGGCTTCAGGACACAGAAATCCAAAGGAGATCCATGTATTCCCTGGGAGAGTGAAATAGAATAGATTTATCAGGCAGATTAGGAGTGGGTGGGGACAGAAGTAAGGCTATCAGGTGATGGCGAGAAGTGGGGTGAAGGGATAAGTATGGATAGAAAGGGCAGGAATGGGGGAGGGTCTTTGCAGGGATGGTGTGTATACACAGTGGAGTGAAAACTTCCTGCAATTTATGCAGGTGATCCTAATGAGGACTCCTCTTAATTGGGAATATGAATTTCTTATCACCAGACAGTGCACCTGTAGAGGGACTGTGTGGCATTTGGTTGAGTTATTGGCCAAGGGGGTGCCAAGAAAATTCCCCCAAATTCCAGGCTAATGGTAAGACAATGGGTTGTTCCCTGAAAACTAAGAGTGGACGCCACATCAGAGGCCAAGCCACACAACTCATTGAACTTAGAGAGGTCAAGCTGATGAGTACATGGAACCCTCACCACTTTATTCTCGTCTTTTTGATGAGTGACGGTACTTTACAGGCTACCCAAAGTGACACATGGACACCAAACCAGTCACAAAACCTTTGGCTTATCATCTGGCCTGCCTGAAATTATGCTAAGGCAGTGCTGGCACAGAACCTGTGGGAAGAGACAACCAATGTTTGATTGGACTAAAGGTCTACAAAAATTAAGCTGTAAGTGACAGTGTTTGGATAGCCAAAAATCAGGGACTAGATAGAGACTTAAGTTTGACCACACACTGTTTGTCAAAGAAAGTATCAATGAAATGATTTCTAATGATATTCTGCTATACTGATAGATCAGTGCCTTATCCAGGTATTGTTAAAGATACTTCTTGATCAGCAGATGGTAACAGATACAGAAGCCCACAGCCAGATATTGCATAGAAAGTCTAAATGGGAGGACTCCATGAACCCCATCCACTTGGACCTCAGGAAATCCTGTGGAAGATCGAGCATAAAGATTGTAAGAGCCAAAGGCGATAGAAGACACAGTGAGGACAAGGTCCTCTGAACCAACTAAGCAAGGTACATTATGAGTTCACAGAGCCTGAAGCAGCAGGCATAGGGCCCACATGGGTCTGTACCAGGTAATCTGCATGTATATTGTAGATACAGATTAGTATTTCTAAGGGACTCCTGACTGTGACACATACTTGGTCTTGATACTCTTTTTTCTCTTATTGGGTTGCTGTGTCTAAATTCATATGATAGTTGTTTTGCTTCATCTTATTATATTTTATATTGTCCTGCTTGTTTGTCAGCTTTTGGAATTCTGTTCTAATGAGAGATAGAAGAGGAGTAGATCTGAAGGGGAAAGGAGGTAGGAAGAAACTAGGAGTGTGTGTGTGAAAGAAGTGGGAAACTATAATCTGGATATATTGCATGAGAAAATTACTTTCAGTAAAAGAAAAAACTCTAATTTGCTGCACTGTATAAGCTGTTGCATGCGGCTTTTTATTGCTGTGGCACTAAGGTCATGTTACCATACTCTATCACATATGGCTCCACAGAAAAAATCTGAGGCTTCAAATGTAGACCAGTACACAGTCATCCACACTAAGGGAATCAGTGAAAATGCTAAGGTCTGTTGTTTCCCTGTCTTTCCTAAGAGACTGAAAGCTCCCCATGGGACAGGACTGTCTTTGTCCCAACTTACTTGGGTCCACACAGTGATAGCGATACAGAATAGCCCTGGTGAAGGAATAAATGGAATGTGCGCCAAACTGAAAGACATCAGCTCCAACTCTAAGTGAGTCTACTTGTGCTGTTTCAATTTAATGCCAGAAGAGCTTGAGCATCAGCACACATGCTGGGGAGCAAGCCATTCTTCTGTGAGACGCTTTATTTATCCCTACATCTTTCAGACAAGCAGAGGCAATGTGCTTCAGGAAGGAGAGTGGGATGCTGGGTGTCGAGTCTCCAGGGTTTAATTCTCAGCTCCAAATCTCCCCAGCTTCAAGGCCTTGGGCAAGTCACTTAACCTCTTTTCTGAGCAGAAATAATACCACCTCCTCCCAGGAGCACACCGAGGCATGTTTGATTGATGGCTTAGCTCTTAGAGTCTTTGATGAAATGTGTTGAATGGCTGCCAAGTATTACGACTGCTAATAATAATAATGTTTTTCTAACACAGTCCCACAGAGAGAAATATAAATTGGTAACAAGGGACAGATTGCCCCAACCAAGCATACTGCAACCGAGCCTTTTAGAAAGAAGGATGATAGGTTCAAATGGCATCCTTTTCTGGTCTCTGTTCTCTCCTTCTCTATAAGAGTGAGTTAATATGTGTCTACCCAAGGGTTCCTTACACAAGAGAAAGTACAGAAAGGAGAAGTAAGCACATGCTCAGGAATATTGTAGAAATACCATGCTTCTTAGAGAAGAACTCTAAATGTGAATTTGTGTTTGTTTGTTTCTTTGCTTGCTTGCTTTCTAAAGGAGGTAATTATCTAACCTTTGCTAATTGTGGCTTCATCATTTATAAGCTCTCTCTGTATTCTAAATGAAAATAAAAGTTGGGGTTGGGGATTTAGCTCAGTGGTAGAGCGCTTGCCTAGGAAGCGCAAGGCCCTGGGTTCGGTCCCCAGCTCCAAAAAAAAGAACCAAAAAAAAAAAAAAAAAGAAAAGAAAAGAAAAGTAAAGAAACCAATCCATAAATTCAGTCTCACAACCACTACTGAAAAGAGAAATATTCATTTTGCCTGATGTTAGAAGCTTCATTCTGTTCCCTTATATCTAATAAAAGTAAACATGAAGTTAAAGAAAATTTTGTTTTAAAAATTATACATTTACTCTGGAAATTTGAAAAAATGTTATAACATATTAATGAATAAAACAAGATGTTTTCACAGTGTGTTAATAAAAAGTTCATTCTCTGCCTAGAGTGGCAGAGTATGACTGCACATATTTATTTCTGTGTCCTTCTCATTTTCTTTCTTTTTTCTTTTTTATTGGATATTTTTATTTACATTTCAAATGTTATTCTGTTTCTCTATTTCCTGTCCATGAGCCCCCAACCCATTCCCACTCACCCTTCTTCTATGAAGGTGTTCCCTCACTCCAACCACTACCACTACCTGCCCTGACATTGCCCTACACTGGGGTGTCCAGTCTTGGCAGAACCAAGGACTTCTCTACCCATTGGTGCACAACAAGGCCATCCTCTGCTACATATACAGCTGGAGCCATGGGTTAGTCCATGCATAGTCTTTGGATGGTGGTTTAGTCCCTGGGAGCACTGGTTGCTTGGTTGGTATTGTTCTTATGGGGTTGTAAGCCCCTTCAGCTCTTTCAAACCTTTCTCTAACTCCCCAATGGAGACCCTGTTCTCAGTTCAATGGTTTGCTGCCAGCATTCACATTTGTCATGCTCTGGCTTAGTCTCTCAGGAGACAGTTATATCAGTCAGCATGCATTTCTTGGCTTCATCATTATTGTCTAGTTTTGGTGGCTGTATACACACACACACACACACACACACACACATCACACACACATTATATATGAGCTGAGTCAGGCACTGAATGTTCATTCCTTCAGTCTCTGTACTAAATTACTCCATATCTCCATATCTCCTCTGATTATATATATTTTTATTCCCACGTTTAAGAAGGACTGAAGCATCCACACAATAGTCGTCCTACTTCTGGAGCCTCATGTGGTCTATGGATTGTATCCTGGGTATTTTGAGCTTTTGGGCTAATATCCACTTATCAGTGGATGCATACCATGTGTGGTTTTTTATTATTGGGTTACCTCACTCAGGAGGACATTTCCTAGATTTTCTAGTTCCATGCATTTACCTATGAATTTCAAGAAGTCATTGTTTTTGATAGCTGAGTAATACTCCATTGTGTAGATATACCACATTTTCTGGATCCAGTCTTCAGTGGAAGGGCATCTGGGTTCTTTCCAGATTCTAGCTATTATACATAAGGCTTCTAGGAACATAGTGGAGCAGGTGTTCTTGTTGTATGTTGGAGCATCAAGTTGGGTATATGCCCAGGAGTGATTTATCTGAGTCCACGGGAAGTAATATACTAAATTTTCTGAGGAATCTCCAACTGATTTCGGAGTGGTTGTACCAGCTTGCAACCACATCAATAAAAAAGAAGTGTTGCTCTTTCTCTACATCCTTGTCAGCATCTGTTGTCCCTGGGTTTTGATCTTAGCCATTCTGACTGGTGTGAGGTGGAATCTCAGTGTTGTTTTCATTTGCATTTCCCTGATGACTAAGGATGTTGAACATTTCTTTAGGTCCTTCTCAGGCATTCAGTAATGCTCAGTTGAGAATTCTTTGTTTAGCACTGTACCCCATTTTTCTTTACTAACTTGAGTATTTCTGATTTATATTTCTTTTTATTTATTTATTTATATATTTATTTATTTATTTTTTATTAACTTGAGTACTTCTTTTTTTTATTTTTTATTTTTTTATTAACTTGAGTATTTCTTATATACATTTCGAGTGTTATTCCCTTTCCCGGTATCCAGGCAAACATCCCCGTTCCCACTCCCCTTCCTTATGGATGCTCGCCTCCCCACCCTCCCCCCATTGCCGACCTCCCCCCAACAATCTAGTTCACTGGAGGTTCAGTCTTAGCAGGACCCAGGGCTTCCCCTTCCACTGGTGCTCTTACTAGGATATTCATAGCTACCTATGAGGTCAGAGTCCAGGGTCAGTCCATGTATAGTCATTAGGTAGTGGCTTAGTCCCTGGAAGCTCTGGTTGCTTGGCATTGTTGTACATATGGGGACACGAGCCCCTTCAAGCTCTTCCAGTTCTTTCTCTGATTCCTTCAATGGAGGTCCTATTCTCAGTTCAGTGGTTTCCTGCTGGCATTCGCCACTGTATTTGTTGTATTCTGGCTATGTCTCTCAGGAGAGATCTACATCCGGTTCCTGTCAGCATGCCCTTCTTTGCTTCATCCATCCTCTCTATTTGGATGGCTGTATAGGTATGGGCCACATGTGCGGCAGGCTCTGAATGGGTGTTCCTTCTGTGTCTGTTTTAATCTTTGCCTCTCTATTCCCTGCCAAGGGTATTCTTGTTCCCCTTTTAAAGAAGGAGTGAAGCATTCACATTTTGATCATACGTCTTGAGTTTCATTTCTTCTAGGCATCTAGGGTAATTCAAGCATTTGGGCTAATAGCTACTTATCAATGAGTGCATACCATGTGTGTTTTTCTGTGATTGGGATACCTCACTCAGGATGATATTTTCCAGTTCCCTCCATTTGCCTACGAATTTCATAAAGTCATTGTTTTTTATAGCTGAGTAATATTCCATTGTGTAGATGTACCACATTTTCTGTATCCATTCCTCTGTTGAAGGGCATCTGGGTCCTTTCCAGCTTCTGGCTATTATAAATATGGCTGCTCTGAACATAGTGGAACACGTGTCTTTTTTATAAGTTGGGGCATCTTTTGGGTATATGCCCAAGAGAGGTATAGCTGGATCCTCAGGCAGTTAAATGTCCAATTTTCTGAGGAACCTCCAGACTGATTTCCAGAATGGTTGTACCAGTCTGCAATCCCACCAACAATGGAGGAGTGTTCCTCTTTCTCCGCATCCTCGCCAGCATCTGCTGTCACCTGAGTTTTTGATCTTAGCCATTCTCACTGGTGTGAGGTGAAATCTCAGGGTTGTTTTGATTTGCATTTCCCTTATGACTAAAGATGTTGAACATTTCTTAAGGTGTTTCTCAGCCATTCAGCATTCCTCAGCTGTGAATTGTTTGTTTAGCTCTGTACCCCATTTTTAATGGGGTTATTTGTCTCTCTGCGGTCTAACTTCTTGAGTTCTTTGTATATTTAGGATATAAGGCCCTTATCTGTTGTAGGATTGGTAATGATCTTTTCCCAATCTGTTGGTTGCCGTTTTGTCCTAACCACAGTGTCCTTTGCCTTACAGAAGCTTTGCAGTTTTATGAGATCCCATTTGTCGATTCTTCATCTTAGAGCATAAGCCATTGGTGTTTTGTTCAGGAAATTTTTTCCAATGCCCATGTGTTCCAGATGCTTCCCTAGTTTTTCTTCTATTAGTTTGAGTGTGTCTGGTTTGATGTGGAGGTCCTTGATCCACTTGGACTTAAGCTTTGTACAGGGTGATAAGCATGGATCGATCTGTGTCCTTCTACATGTTGACCTCCAGTTAAACCAGCACCATTTGCTGAAAATGCTATCTTTTTTCCATTGGATGGTTTTGGCTCCTTTGTCAAAAATCAAGTGACCATAGGTGTGCGGGTTCATTTCTGGGTCTTCAATTCTATTCCATTGGTCTATCTGTCTGTCTCTGTACCAATACCATGCAGTTTTTATCACTATTGCTCTGTAATACTGCTTGAGTTCAGGGATAGTGATTCCCCCTGAAGTCCTTTTATTGTTGAGGATAGCTTTAGCTATCCTGGGTTTTTTGTTATTCCAGATGAATTTGCAAATTGTTCTGTCTAACTCTTTGAAGAATTGGATTGGTATTTTGATGGGGATTGCATTGAATCTGTAGATTGCTTTTGGTAAAATGGCCATTTTTACTATATTAATCCTGCCAATCCATGAGCATGGGAGATCTTTCCATCTTCTGAGGTCTTCTTCAATTTGTTTCCTCAGTATCTTGAAGTTCTTATTGTACAGATCTTTTACTTGCTTGGTTAAAGTCACACCGAGGTACTTTATATTATTTGGGTCTATTATGAAGGGTGTCGTTTCCCTAATTTCTCTCTCGGCTTGTTTCTCTTTTGTATAGAGGAAGGCAACTGATTTATTTGAGTTAATTTTATACCCAGCCACTTTGCAGAAGTTGTTTATCAGCTTTAGTAGTTCTCTGGTGGAACTTTTGGGATCACTTAAATAAACTATCATATCATCTGCAAATAGTGATATTTTGACCTCTTCTTTTCCGATCTGTATCCCCTTGACCTCCTTTTGTTGTCTGATTGCTCAGGCTAGAACTTCAAGAACTATATTGAATAAGTAGGGAGAGAGTGGGCAGCCTTGTCTAGTCCCTGATTTTAGTGGGATTGCTTCAAGTTTCTCTCCATTTAGTTTAATGTTAGCAACTGGTTTGCTGTATATGGCTTTTACTATGTTTAGGTATGGGCCTTGAATTCCTATTCTTTCCAGGACTTTTATCATGAAGGGGTGTTGAATTTTGTCAAATGCTTTCTCAGCATCTAATGAAATGATCATGTGGTTTTCTTCTTTCAGTTTGTTTATATAATGGATCACGTTGATGGTTTTCCGTATATTAAACCATCCCTGCATGCCTGGGATGAAGCCTACTTGATCATGGTGGATGATTGTTTTGATGTGCTCTTGGATTCGGTTTGCCAGAATTTTATTGAGTATTTTTGCGTCGATATTCATAAGGGAACTTGGTCTGAAGTTCTCTTCTTTGTTGGGTCTTTGTGTGGTTTAGGTATAAGAGTAATTGTGGCTTCATAGAAGGAATTCGGGAGTGATCCATCTGTTTCAATTTTGTGGAATAGTTTGGATAATATTGGTATGAGGTCTTCTATGAAGATTTGATAGAATTCTGCACCAAACCTGTCTGGACCTGGGCTCTTTTTGGTTGGGAGACCTTTAATGACTGCTTCTATTTCCTTAGGAGTTATGGGGTTGTTTAACCGGTTTATCTGTTCCTGATTTAACTTTGGTACCTGGTATCTGTCTAGGAAATTGTCCATTTCCTGTAGATGTTCAAGTTTTGTTGAATATAGGCTTTTATAGTAAGATCTGATGATTTTTTGAATTTCCTCTGAATCTGTTGTTATGTCTCCATTTTCATTTCTGATTTTGTTAATTTGGACACACTCTCTGTGTCCTCTCGTTAGTCTAGCTAAGGGTTTATCTATCTTGTTGATTTTCTCAAAGAACCAACTTTTGGTTCTGTTGTTTCTTTCTATGGTCCTTTTTGTTTCTACGTGGTTGATTTCAGCTCTGAGTTTGATTATTTCCTGCCTTCTACTCCTCCTGGATGTATTTGCTTCTTTTTGTTCTAGAGCTTTTAGGTGTGCTGTTAAGCTGCTGACATATGCTCTTTCCTGCTTCTTTCTGAAGGCACTCAGCGCTATGAGTTTTCCTTCTAGCACAGCTTTCATTGTGTCCCATAAGTTTGGGTATGTTGTACCTTCATTTTCATTAAATTCTAAAACATTTTTAATTTCTTTATTTCTTCCTTGACCAGGTTATCATTGAGTAGAGCATTGTTCAATTTCCACGTATATGTGGGCATTCTTCCCCTATTGTTATTGAAGACCAGTTTTAGGCCGTGGTGGTCTGATAGCATGCATGGGATTATTTCTATCTTTCTGTACCTCTTGAGGCCTGTTTTTTGACCAACTATATGGTCAATTTTGGAGAAAGTACCATGAGGAGCTGAGAAGAAGCTCTATCCTTTTGCTTTAGGATAGAATGTTCTATAAATATCCGTTAATTCCATTTGGCTCATGATTTCTCTTATTCTGTCTACGTCTCTGTTTAATTTCTGTTTCCATGATCTGTCCATTGATGAGAGTGGGGTGTTGAAATATCCCACTATTATTGTGTCAGGTGCAATGTGTGTTTTGAGCTTTAGTAAGGTTTCTTTTACGTATGTAGGTGCCCTTGTATTTGGGGCATAGATATTTAGGATTGAGAGTTCATGTTGGTGGAGTTTTCCTTTGATGAATATGAAGTGTCCTTCCTTATCTTTTTTGATGACTTTTAGTTGAAAATGATTTTATTTGATATTAGAATGGCTACTCCAGCTTGCTTCTTCTGACCATTTGCTTGGAAAGTTGTTTTCCAGCCTTTCACTGTGAGGTAGTGTCTGAGGTGTGTTTCCTGTAGGCAGCAGAATGCAGGGTCCTCGTTTCGTATCTAGTTTGTTAATCTATGTCTTTTTATTGGGGAGTTGAGGCCATTGATGTTGAGAGATATTAAGGAAGAGTGGTTATTGCTTCCCGTTATATTCATATTTGGATGTGAGGTTATGTTTGTGTGCTTTTCTTCTCTTTGTTTTGTTGCCAAGACGATTAGTTTCTTGCTTCTTCTAGGGTATAGCTTGCCTCCTTATGTTGGGCTTTACCATTTATTATCCTTTGTAGTGCTGGATTTGTAGAAAGATATTGTGTAAATTTGGTTTAGTCATGGAATATCTTGGTTTCTCCATCTATGTTAATTGAGAGTTTTGCAGGATACAGAAACCTGGGCTGGCATTTGTGTTCTCTTAGGGTCTGTATGACATCAGTCCAGGATCTTCTGGCTTTCATAGTTTCTGGCGAGAAGTCTGGTGTGATTCTGATAGGTCTCCCTTTATATGTTACTTGACCTTTTTCCCTTACTGCTTTTAATATTCTTTGTTTATTTTGTGCGTTTGGTGTTTTGACTATTATGTGACGGGAGGTATTTCTTTTCTGGTCCAATCTATTTGGAGTTCTGTAGGCTTCTTGTATGCCTATGGGTATCTCTTTTTTTAGGTTAGGGAAGTTTTCTACTATGATTTTGTTGAAGATATTTACTGGTCCTTTGAGCTGGGAGTCTTCACTCTCTTCTATACCTATTATCCTTAGGTTTGATCTTCTCATTGAGTCCTGGATTTCCTGTATGTTTTGGACCAGTAGCTTTTTCCACTTTACATTATCTTTGACAGTTGAGTCAATGGTTTCTATGGAATCTTCTGCTCCTGAGATTCTCTCTTCCATCTCCTGTATTCTGTTGGTGAAGCTTGTATCTACAGCTCCTTGTCTCTTCTTTTGGTTTTCTATATCCAGGGTTGTTTCTATGTGTTCTTTCTTGATTGCTTCTATTTCCACTTTTAATTCCTTCAACTGTTTGATTGTGTTTTCCTGGAATTCTTTCAGGGATTTTTGTGACTCCTCTCTATGGGCTTCTACTTGTTTATTTATGATTTCCTGGAATTCTTTCAGGGATTTTTGTGACTCCTCTCTATGGGCTTCTACTTGTTTAATTATATTTTCCTGGAATCCTTTCAGGCATTTTTGTGATTCCTCTCTGTAGGCTTCTACTTGTTCTCTAAGGGAGTTCTTCACGTCTTTCTTCAAGTCCTCCAGCATCATGATCAAATATGATTTTGAAACTAGATCTTGCTTTTCTGGTGTGTTTGGATATTCCATGTTTATTTTGGTGGGAGAATTGGGTTCCGATGATGCCATGTAGTCTTGGTTTCTGTTGCTTGGGTTCCTGCACTTGCCTCTCGCCATTAGATTATTTCTAGTGTTACTTTGTTCTGCTATTTCTGACAGTGTCTAGACTGTCCTATAAGCCTGTGTGTCAGGAGTGCTGTAGACCTGTTTTCCTGTTTTCTTTCAGCCAGTTATGGGGACAGAGTGTTCTGCTTTCGGGCGTGTAGTTTTTCCTCTCTACAGGTCTTCAGCTGTTCCTGTGGGCCTGTGTCTTGAGTTCGCCAGGCAGGTCACTTGCACCAGAATAGTTGGTTACCTGTGGTCCTGAGGCTCAAGTTCGCTCGTGGGGTGCTGCCCAGGGGCTCTCTGCAGCGGCAGCACCCAGGAAGATATGTGCCGCCCCTTCCGGGAGCTTCAGTGCATCAGGGTTCCAGATGGCCTTTTGTGTTTTCCTCTGGCGTCCTAGATGTGTGTGCAGAGTGCAGTCTCTTCTGGTTTCCCAGGCGTGTCTGCCTCTCTGAAGGTTTAGCTCTCCCTCCCACGGGATTTGGGTGCAGAGAACTGTGTATCCTGTCTGTTTCCTTCAGGTTCCGGCGGTGTCTCAGGCACAGGGGTCCTGCCGCTCCTGGGCCCTCCCACACGGGAACCCAGAGGCCTTATACAGTTTCCTCTTGGGCCAGGGATGTGGGCAGGGGTGGGCAGTGTTGGTGGTCTCTTCTGCTCTGCAGCCTCAGGAGTGCCCACCTGACCAGGAGGTGAGGTCTCTCTCCCACGGGGTCTGGGAGCAGAGAGCTGCTGCCGGCCAGGATCCGTGGGTGTGGGACTTCAGGTAAACACAGGATGTGCCCGGTCCTAGAGGAATTCTGCCTTTGTGTTTCCCGAGTTCACCAGGCAGGTCTCTTGCAGCAGAAAAGTTGGTCTTACCTGTGGTCCCGAGGCTCAAGTTTGCTCACAGGGTGCTGCCCACAAACTTTCTGCGGTGGCAGCAACCAGGAAGATATGCGCTGCCATTTCCGGGAGCTTCAGTGCACCAGGGTTCCAGATGGCGTTTGGTGTTTTCCTCTGGCATCCTAGATGTGTGTGCAGAGTGCAGTCTCTTCTGGTTTCCCAGGCGTGTCTGCTTCTCTGAAGGTTTAGCTCTCCCTCCCACGGGATTTGGGTGCAGAGAACTGTTTATCCGGTCTGTTTCCTTCAGGTTCTGGTGGTGTCTCTCTTCAGGTTCCGGCGGTGTCTCTCTAGATTATTTACTTACTGCATTGAGATCTGTAGACGAAGATCGGTGATTTGATAGAAAATTCCCTGCCAAGACATCCTTAGTCTAAGTCAACTTGATTATTTCGACTTCCCATTGGCCTTGCATTTCTGGGACACCACATTTTTAGACATCATTTCAAAAAGCAGCATTAAGAACAGCATGAATCAATTCATTAACCAACTCTCTTCTCTGCCATATTGCCCTGCAATGGCTTCTCTTTCTCCCTGATTTACATTTCTATTGTTATTCTCTTTCCTAGTTTCCAGGCCAACATCCCCCTAGCCCCTCCCACTCCCCTTCTATATGGGTGTTTCCCTCCCCATCTTACCCCCATTACTGCCCTCCCCCCAACAATCACGTTTACTGGGGGTTCAGTCTTAGCAGGACCAAGGGCTTCCCCTTCCACTGGTGCTCTTACTAGGCTATTCATTGCTACCTATGAGGTTGGAGCCCAGGGTCAGTCCATGTATAGTCTTTGGGTAGTGGCTTAGTCCCTGGAAGCTCTGGTTGCTTGGCATTGTTGTTCATATGGGGTCTCGAGCCCCTTCAAGCTCTTCCAGTCCTCTCTCTGATTCCTTCAATGGTAGTCCCGTTCTCAGTGCAGTGGTTTGCTGCTGGCATTCACCTCTGTATTTGCTGTATTCTGGCTGTGTCTCTCAGGAGAGATCTACATCTGGCTCATGTCGGCCTGCACTTCTTTGCTTCATCCATCTTGTCTAATTGGGTGGTTGTATATGTATGGGCCACATGTGGGGCAGGCTCTGAATGGGTGTTCCTTCTGCCTCTGTTTTAATCTTTGCCTCCCTATTCCCTGCCAAGGGTATTCTTGTTCCCCTTTTAAAGAAGGACTGAAGCATCCGGATTTTGATCATCCCTCTTGAGTTTCATGTGTTCTGTCCATCTAGGGCAATTCAAGCATTTGGGCTAATAGCCACTTATCAAAGAGTGCAAACCATGTGTGTTTTTCTGTGATTGGGTTACCTCACTCAGGATGATATTTTCTAGTTCCCTCCATTTGCCTATGAATTTCATAAAGTCATTGTTTTTTATAGCTGAGTAATATTCCATTGTGTAGATGTACCACCTTTTCTGTATCCATTCCTCTGTTGAAGGGCATCTGGGTTCTTTCCAGCTTCTGGCTATTATAAATAAAGCTGCTATGAACATAGTGGAGCACGTGTCTTTTTTATATGTTGGGGCATCTTTTGGGTATATGCCCAAGATTGGTATAGCTGGGTCCTCAGGTAGTTCAATGTCCAATTTTCTGAGGAAACTCCAGACTGATTTCCAGAATTGTTGTACCAGTCTGCAATCAGTTTGGGTACTTTTAATAATAACTGTTTCTATTTCTTTAGGAGTTTTGTGACTGTTTATGTGGTTTATGTGATCTTGATTTAATTTTTGATACCTGGTATCTGTCTAGAAAAATTGTCCATTTCATCCAGATTATTCAGTTTTTTTAATATAAGCTTTTGTATTAGGATCTGATGATTTTTTTGAATTTTCTCAGATATTGTTGTTGTGTCTGCCTTTTCATTTCTGATTTTGTTAATTTGGACACACTCTCTGGTTAGTCTGGCAAAGGATTTATCTATCTTGTTGAATTTCTCAAAGACCCAGCTCCTGGTTTTGTTGATTTTTGTATAATTCTTTTTGTTTCTTCTTGGTTTATTTCAGCCCTCAGTTTGATTATTTCCTGCTGTCTACTTCTCTTGGATGTTTTTGCTTCTTTTTGTTTTAGAGATTTTAGGTATGCTGTCAAGCTAGTAATATATGCTCTCTCCAGTTTCTTTTTGGAGGCACTCAGAGCTATGAGTTTTCTTCTTAGCACTGTTTTCGTTGTGTCCCATAAGTTAGGGTATGTTGCGCCTTCATTTTCATTAAATTCTATAAAGTCTTTAATTTCTTTCTTTATTTCTCCCTTAACCAAGTTATTATTGAGTAGAGCATTGTTCACTTTCAATGTGTATGTGGTCTTTCTGTCATTTTTGTTGTTTTTGAAGACCAGCCTTACTCCATGGTGAACTGATAGAATGCATGGGATTATTTCAATCTTGTATTACTTGAGTCCTCCTTTGTGACCAATTCAATTTTGGAGAAGGTACCATGAAGTACGCAGAAGAAGAGATATTCTTTTGTTTTAGGATGAAATGTTCTATAAATGTCTATTAAATCCATTTGATTCATAACTTCTTTTAGTTTCTCTATGTCTCTGTTTAGTTTCTGTTTCCATGATCTGTTCGTTGATGAGAGTAGGGTGTTGAAACCTCTCACTATTATTGTGTGAGGTGCAATGTGTGCTTTGATCTTTTGTAAGTTTTCTTTATGAATGTAGGTGCCCTTGCATTTGGAGCATAGATATTCAGGATTGAGAGTTCATCTTAGTAGATTTTTCATTTGATGAATATGAAATGTTCTTCCTTATCTTTTTTGATAACTTGTGGTAGAAAGTCAATTTTATTCAATATTAGAATGGCTACTCCATGTTGATTCTTGGGACCACTTGCTTGGAAAATTATTTTTCATCCTTTAACTCTGAGGTAGTTTCTGTCTTGTCACTAAGATGCATTTCCTGTATGCAACAAAATGCTGGGTCCTCTATATGTGTTCAATCTATTTGTTTATGTCTTCTTATTGGGAATTGGGTCCATTGATTTTATGAGAGATTAAAGAATAGTAATTTCTTTTTCCTGTTATTATTGTTGTTGGAGGTGGAATTATGTTTGTGTGGCTCTATTCTTTTGGTATTGTTGCAAGATTACTTTCCTGCTCGTTCTAGGGTGTAGTTTCCCTCCTTGTGTTTGAGTTTTCCACCTATTATCCTTTGTAGGGTTAGATTTGTCGAAAGATACAGTGTAAATTTGGTTTTGTCATGGAATATCTTGACCTTTTCTCCTTACTGCTTTTAGTATTCTTTGTTTTGTGCATTTCGCATTTTGACTATTATGTGATGGGAGGAATTTCTTTTTTGGTCCTATCTATTTGGAGTTCTGTTGACATCTTGTATGTTTATGGGTACCTCTTTCTTTAGGTTAGGGAAGTTTCCTTCTATAATTTTTTGAAGATATTTACTGGCCCTTTAAGTTGGGAGTTGTCACTCTCTTCTATACCTATTATCCTTCGTTTTGTTCTTCTCATTGTGTCCTGGATTTCTTGGATGTTTTGGCATATGAACTTTTTCATTTTACATTATCTTTGATGGTTGTGTCAATGTTTTCTGCCCCTGAGATTCTCTCTTTCATCTCTTGTATTTTGTTGATGATGCTTGCATCTATGACTCCTGATCTACTCCCTAGGTTTTCTATCTCCAGGGTTGTCTCCCTTTGTGCTTTCTTTATTGTTTGTATTTCCATTTTTAAATCTTGGATGGTTTTGTTCAATTCCTTGACCTATTTGGTTGTCCTTTTCTGAAATTCTTTAAGGGATTTTTGTTGTTTCCTCTTTAAGTGCTTCTACTTGTTTACTTGTGCTGTCCTGTATTTCTTTAAGACAGTTATTTATGTCCTTCTTATTGTCTTCCATCATCATCATAAAATGATTTTTATATACAAATCTTGCTTTTCCAGTGTGCTTTGAATATCCAGTATTTGCTTTGGTGGGAGAACTGGGCTCTGGTGTTGACAAGCAATCTTGGGCTTTGTTGCTTAGGTTCCTGTGCTTGCCTTTAGCCATCTGTTTGTCTCTGGTGTTTGCTTGTCTTGATGTCTCTGACAGTGACTTGACCTTCCTGCAAGCCTGTTTGTCAGCACTCCTGTAGGCCTGTTTTCTTACAGAATCTGGGTACTGAGAGCTGTGGGATCAGTTCAGCTCCAGTACAGTCAGAAACCGGAAGGGTCCTTTCCCAGACTGCTCCATCGTTTGTGTGTCCTGAAGCCTCAGGCAGTTTTCTCAGAGCTGAAGACTTGGTCCTACCTCTGCTCTCAGGTGTGTCAGCACTCCTGGAGAGTGGCTTTCAGTTCTGGGCACAGGCAGAAACTGGAGGGGTCCTGCCCTTGACTTCTCCTAGCTTCCTGTGCCCAGAGGGTAGTAGGCGGGTTTGTCTTTGGCCAGGAATATGAGCAGAAGTGAAGGTCCCTCTTAAGCTCTCAGGAATATCTGCACATAGGAGAGTCCAGCTCTCTCCCCTATGTGATTTTGTTGCAGTGTGCTGTGGTACTGGTTCAGCTCCAGGCACAGGCAGAAACCCGATGAGTCCTGTCCCAAACTGCTCATGAATTTGTGTGTCCTGAGGCCTACGGGCAGGTCGCTTGGAGCAGAAGAGTTGGTTTTACTTCTGCTCTCAGGTGTGTCAGCGCTCCTTGGTGACTGGCTTTCTGCTCTGGGCACAGGCAGAAACTGGAAGAGTCCTGCCCCTGACTGCTCCTAGCTTCCTATGTCCAGAGGGCACTAGGCAAGTTCCTCTTGGGCCAGGAATATGAGCAGAAGTAAAGGTCTCTCCCGAGCTCTCAGGAATGTCTGTACTTCTGAGAGTACAGCTCTCTTTCCCACCTTCTCATTTTCTAAGTGAGATAATTTTGCCTGTTTTCCTGATTGTCTTCAGAACTGAATTAAATTTCTCTATGAAGCATTTAGTATTGCCTGGCACAGAATGCTCACCCATGAATTAGTCTTGTTATTAATCATTTGCAATTTCTAAATTCAACACATGAGTTTTAGTCCTCTTTGGTAATAAAAATGAAATTTTAAGAATTGTGTTAATGGCTCAGGGTTTAAAGTGCATACCAGTGTGGTGATCAAATTTAGAATTACTAGAATGTACATAAATACCAGGTGAGTATAACAGTCTTTCTATGATTCCAGCATTTTAATGAGAGAGAATGGGATCCACAGAGCAAGCTGCCCAGAGAGACTAGCTGTATTTCGGGACTCACCTAATTTTTTTATTATTCTTGTCACTGCCCAGCAGTTTTCTTCTTTACCTTGTTCTAAACCTTGCTTTTTGTCCTCTGAACTCCCCTCCAAATGGAGGACAATTATTTCTTAACTAAGATGAATTTCAAGACACTATGTGTGTTCATTTTTATGACAGGAGGGGAAAAAAATGGAAGGAAGAGTCTCAGCCATTGGAATCAACACCTGCCTCTTACTGTTAATGTATCCTGCACCCACTGTTAATAGGAACATCCTTCCCAGAGGCCAAGCAGTGCTGTACGTCTAAATTCTACATGTAAAGTGGTAATTTCATTGAGAGATTCTCATGACATTGATAAATGATGTCACCAGTAAGCTGCACTTGAATTACAGCTTTAATTATTTACACCTGGGTCTGCATTATTCCTATATTACACCTGTCATAGTGTTATCTTGTCCCAGGCTTGCTAACAGGACCATGATGATAATTTATTCCATGAGTGAGTCAGGTAGAACAGTCTGCTGGCATCAGTTAGGGAGGAGACTGATGTCTGCTGGGGTGGGTTGGAATACAGAGGGTACAGCTGTTACAGCAAGATTGTTTTGTAAATGAACACAGGAAAGAGGGTTTTTAGGGAAAGTGACCACTCTTAAAAGTAGCCCAAAAAACAGAGAGAGAGAGAGAGAGAAAGAGAGAGAGAGAGAGAGAGAGAGAGAGAGAGAGAGAGAGAGAGAGCGCCGCTATGACTTTGAAAAAGGTGGTAATTGGGTAGAGGTACATGGGACAGTTTGAAGGGGTCAGAGAGAGAAGGAAAAGGAAAAAGCCTGGAATTGCATTATCATCTCAAAATATAATGGACACATTCAATATCTTTCTCCCTCCCCTCCTCTCTTCCTCTTCCCTCTCTGTCTTGATCTCTTGACACATCCCTCCCTCTTTGGCTTTGATTTTGCTTTCAGATCCTCGGAAATTATGTTGATAGGAAACTCTGGACATTTGTTTTAGGCCTTTCCTGAGAAAAGATAAATTAAAACAAGTACAGTATTCAGAACAAGCAAGGAAGATTGCTCCATGTTTTAAGGAAAAACATGACAGGAGTAAATCTCACATGCAGGAAAAGTTGAAATGTTAATTAAGTGAGTCCTTAGGATTCCTTACTGTTCCTCATTCTTCCCAAAGGAAGTGCTTCTGTTGACATTGGAAATTCATATTCCACTGACTTCAACTCCTAGTACTTATATCTGTAGCATCCTACCCAGCTTAACAAACTTTAGAAGCATAGTAAACAATCAGATATTGCTTTGTGTAAATAATTTAATATCTGCCAATGCATTTGCCTTTAGGAATAGTATGAGGTTTATGAGAGGAGAGGCTTTGTACAAACTCTAGTTTTGGAGAAAAATACATAACCTCTATCAAACCTTATCCTTTCAGAAGACTTTTTAGAAAATGTTCAAAATGTTACATATGAATTGAATTTTAATGAAAATATGCTGGGAAAGCTCTTAAAATTTTCATGGAACTATTTTCTAACATGCATTTAAAATTCTTTGGGCAATAGAGATTAATTTTACAGATAGCAAAAAGGATATATTTACATTAGCTCTAGGTGTTCAGTGTGATTCATATCTCATACTAAAAACACTGTAAAGTTGGAAAAACAGTTATCTACCTTTTACCAACATTATTTACATTTAATAACTAGGTCAAAACATTAGCCAAACCATTGGGATTTACTACATAATTCTCTGCACAGTTTTGTAGCCTTTTAATATAAAGGAAATTATTTATAAACTTAGGCTGGGTTGATGGCCTCAGCTCATATTACTATGAAGGAACATGTGATGGACTGATGTTCAGACTTCCTCAGTTACTCTACTGATTTATGTCTTCTCCTGGGCTTTCAGAGTGGTAACTTGAAGAAGTATCTGAACATGGAAAATCTACCTTCTGCTTTGGCCAGTAAGTGTTATATCACGATGCTCCTCAGGGTTCCTTGGTGGTGCCCTGGCTTCCTATGGCCACAAAGGTAGGTATGAGAAAGAAGTATTAAGAAAATACACATCTGATCTAGAAAAGATTGTCTAGTTAGGTAACTCAAACTCAGAAAGATAAACACCACATTCTCATCTACACATCATAGTTTTAAGTCTTCTGATATGAGTGTATAACAAGAAGTTAACACAGAAACCAAGAGATTAGAATAAGATTGTGGGAGAAGACATGAGAAAGGAGCAGCACAATAGAGGTGGCATTAGGGGTAAATGGGAAAACTGAGGAGCAGGACTGTGACAGGTAAACCAAAAGGGAGATCAATACTCAAGGAAAGAGGGAGGAGGGGCAGCTTAACACCAAGGTTGTTTGGTAAAGCCTCAAGGAGTCACATTATATATTTATTTTATATTACTTAAAAGTTTACATGTACACACACACACACACACACACACACACACAAACACACACACACACACACACACCTAGAAAGGGAAAATAGAATTGATGTTTTTTTGTTGGACTGGATGTCAGATGGGGATGGGAACAGGAGGGATCATGTGAGAGTAGAAATGGAGGAGAGAACTGGGAGAGACAAATGGAATTGCGGGTATTCTGGGAGACAAAGTATGAAACTGCAATAGAAACTCCCAGGAATATATGGAGTGAACTTAAAGAAGACTCTTAGTAATAGAAGCTACAGAACCGGAACAGGGAGTCTTCTGTAGCAAGGCAAGGCTTCCAGTGAAGGGACTGGCACACACACAGAGTTTGTGAGAGTGGTTGACCAATAACTGGTTTAACTTGAGACTTATTCCAGACACCAATTGGAGGGCCAGGAACCAGAGGTTAGATAGACCAGGGACCTAGGATAGAAACAAACACAACCATCAAGGAAGAAAGAATGATAGAAAGGAAGGAAGGAAGGAAGGAAGGAAGGAAGGAAGGAAGGAAAAAAGAAAGAAGGAAGAAAGAAAGAAAGACAGACAGAAAGAAGGAAAGAAAGAAAGAAAGGAAGGAAGAAGGAAAGAAAAAGGGAGGGAGAGAGAGGAAGGAAGGGAGGGAGGGACTTTATCCAGTATTTGTAACAACACACGACAACATCACAAAAGACTTAAATGGTCTCATTTTTTTAAATGAGTAAATTGAGAAAAGTAATTGATTTTCCCAAAGATATTCAAATGGTAAACGCAATTCAGGTTCATACTTTTTGGCTCAAGATTTTGCACTCTTGAGCACAAGGCTGAACAATCTCCGTCACCTTGCAGTCAGAGAAGGGTTGTATTCTATGTTGAGACACTTCTTCCTAAGACAGTTTACATAAGGACATGATGCACTCCTATGAAAGCCACATGCTTTGGGTAGGCATAACGTTCAATACAAGTTTGCTTTCTGTAGAGGAGTGAGATGCTCAATGTTGATGCTAACTTGATTTGCTTGAGAAGGGCCCGGGAGATTCTTGAAGCACAATTCTGAGAGTATATGTGGGAATGTTTCCAGAGAGGAGTAAATAAGGAGGGAGATGTCTTTCTGAACAGTGTTAGCATTATCCTATTGACAGGAAACCAGACTAGGGTAAAGATGAGGACAGGAGAAAGCTTATATCACAGACATTTTCTCTCTGTTTCATGCTTGCCATCGTATGAGCTGTTTTTATCTACTGTGACAGACATGTGAAACTATGAACTAAATTGAAGTGATCTCCTATTCTGTTAAATTATTTTTCTTGTATTTGGTCACAGCAGTATAAAATTAATTAACATGGACATGAATAAGGAATCTATGGGCATGCATGTGCATGTGTATGAATGTGTGCGCACACACACACACACACACACACACACACATACACACATTGCCAAAAATGTTATGGCAGAAAAATGCAAATATTTACTTGTTTTCTTATATGAAAATCTGAACTATTCAAGATATGAAGAGAAAATGGGCAAGAGAAACAAAACCAACCAATCAATCAAATAAACAAACAAACAACAACAATAACAAAACAGGTTGTTTAGGAGTAGCCTATCGCAACAGTGTGGATTCTGAGATATCGTATGGATTCGTTCAGCAATCTGCTACAGGTGATGTTCTAGAAAGAGCAAAGCTAATGAAATCAGGTATGCAGAATCCAGGTTTCTATTATAGTGAGTGTTCTATTGTAGGTATGGGTAAGAAATAGTAACTCATTGAAACAGAATGGAAGAACAATTCCACAAAAGCCACAATTCAGTCAGCACTGGGGTTGTCTTTGTCAGAGTTATATTCCTGTGAAGAGACTCCATGTCCAAGGCAATTCTGATAAGAGAAAATATTGAATTGGGGTTGGTTTACCCTGTCAGAGGCTTAGTTCATCATCTTTATGGTAGGATACACGCCTGCAGTGGTGCCAGAGAAGTTGCTAAGAGCTCTACATCCAGATCTGCAGATAGCAGGAAGTAAACTGACTTTGGAATCAAGACCTCAAAGCTGGCCCACACAGAAACACACTTTCTCCAGCAAGGCCACACATACTATAAGAAGGCCACAACCTCCTAATAGTGACACTCCCTATGGGCCAAGCATTCAAATATATTAGTCTATTTGGGACAGGAGCATTTCTACGTCTATCACTATAGGGGTTCACAAGTCATCAACTCCAAAGGTCACATAAAATGATTTTATGAATTAATACAATTAATTCCAGGGACAGACAACCCAAAGAAGCTTTGGGAAACTTCTAGATTTTGCATCAAGGTAGTACTATTGCATATGCTACTTGATAGAAAAGGAGACTACACCGAGGTGTTTTGTTCACAACATGATAAATATCTGTATCGAGTTCTCAGAGTAAGACTTCTTCCAGTTGAGATCATGTTCACAAGCAAAAAAAAAAAATCCACATTGTTGTATAGAGTAGTTGAAAGGTAAATCAATGGCTGTCTGCTGGTGTCTGGCACAACACTGTAGATCATCACCAGATCTACATAAAATACTCCCCCTTTACCCACAATGCCCCATTCTGGGGTTTTAGTTATCTGTGTTCATATAAAGTCAATTATTAAATGGAAACTTTCTAAAGTAACTGACTTTAAATTTAAACAAATTTGCTGCAGTTCAATATTTCAATAGGTCTATTTTATTATTAGTTATTGTTATTAATCTTCTGTACCTGATCCAGACACTTAGTTCCATCATAGGAGATATATATGCAAACCACGGTACAGAAGGTGTGGTTACTGTTTGCACATTCAGGCTGCTACTCAGGGTCCTGGACTATATTTCTTGTGATAAGGTCAGAGGAACCACTGGACATGTTTATAGGGAAATGATTTTGTTGGACAATAGCCTAACATGTCTGGAAATCTTCAGACCCTGAGTTCTGGCCAAGGAGAAGTCACAGAGAGAAAAGGGAGGCACCGAACACCCAAAGAAGCAGTTGTGACTTCTATGCTATGGGCTTTAAATTGGGAATGACTTGCCTAGCTGCAACTTTCAATTTTTAGTATATGTGCTGCCGAAGCGAGCACTAGCTGCAACTTTCAAAAATGGTTGTGGCTAACCTTTGAATAAAACGCTTCAAGATTTTCTTAAGGACCAGCTCTTGTCTTAGAACCTGAGCTCTTCATATGATTGTGGGAGCTTCAGACTCCATGTAATACCTAGCTATGTGATGAAACTGAACTGAATTGGCTGCTGTTTTCTGATAAAACTCTAATGGATGACATTGGCATGGTTTGCTTGTTCAATAGATTTACTACACCTCAGTTAACCACATAAATCCTTCCTTAGGAAAGCTAAGTTAGAGAATACAATAAAATGCTATTTTCTGACAGAAGAGACTATGCAGAATTGAATTTAGAGCCTTTGTACATCCTGTGATTTTTAATGGGGGATCTTGGGCCCTGTTCCACATTTGCCTTCTTCCTACACTATTACCTTCCCTTTTCCTTTTTAAAAGAAGTATATGTCACTTCCATGGTGAAATTGGCTGTGTCAGTGTCCCTGATTTTGTTTTGGGATGGGGGGATGTCCACAGATTCACCACAGTGGTACCTGTACTATATAGCAAGTAGGTAGAAATTCTCCTAATACTTCTAGTATGATGTGTCAGGAAGCCTATATCTATATCGGCCATTAATTTAAGCCAGTTCTTCAATGTAGTTTTTTCCGTAACAGGAGTAATCTGTTTTTGCCCATGATTTATTTTGAATTTAGTAAGGAACATATTATAATAAGAGGCCATTATCTTCAAACACATTGTCGAAACCAAATACTTCTTAAGTCTTAGTAAAACTACTTTTTGTACTTTTCTGGATGTTGACTAAATATATCGTTCCTTAAACTAGTTTGACTAGAAATCCAGAAGAAATATATTTATACTGTGTCTTATGTCATATGTGTGTGTGTGTGTATTTGATCGCAAAATAGTTTTTATTAAGTACGCCATCATTTTTTGATATTTTTATTCTACTTTATGTTTTAAAAGCAATGGTCATGTTCCTTAAATAAATTTCCTGACCTAGTTAGAAATCACAAGTCACAGTTGAAAGAAATAGTAGGTCAGAACATAACCTGTTCATGTGCTAGAAGAGAAGAGACTGAGAACTTCCAGTGAGAGATGTTATGTAAGAAAAAATGGCGTTTTGTTTATCTACAGACATTGTAATGTCTTGTTTTGTTTTCCAAAATGATGGAAAATTATTTGAAGGTGGGGTGATTCTTACAACGTGGTGGATGGCAATCATTTTTTTTTTCTTTTTTTTTTTTTTTTATTAACTTGAGTATTTCTTATATACATTTCGAGTGTTATTCCCTTTCCCGGTTTCCGGGCAAACATCCCCCTCCCCCCTCCCCTTCCTTATGGGTGTTCCCCTCCCAACCCTCCCCCCATTGCCGCCCTCCCCCCATAGACTAGTTCACTGTGGGTTCAGTCTTAGCAGGACCCAGGGCTTCCCCTTCCACTGGTGCTCTTACTAGGATATTCATTGCTACCTATGGGGTCAGAGTCCAGGGTCAGTCCATGTATAGTCTTTAGGTAGTGGCTTAGTCCCTGGAAGCTCTGGTTGCTTGGCATTGTTGTACTTTTGGGGTCTCGAGCCCCTTCAAGCTCTTCCAGTTCTTTCTCTGATTCCTTCAATAGGGGACCTATTCTCAGTTCAGTGGTTTGCTGCTGGCATTCGCCTCTATATTTGCTGTATTCTGGCTGTGTCTCTCAGGAGCGATCTACATCCGGCTCCTGTCGGTCTGCACTTCTTTGCTTCATCCATCTTGTCTAATTGGGTGGCTGTATATGTATGGGCCACATGTGGGGCAGGCTCTGAATGGGTGTTCCTTCAGTCTCTGTTTTAATCTTTGCCTCTCCCTTCCCTGCCAAGGGTATTCTTTTTCCTCATTTAAAGAAGGAGTGAAGCATTCACATTTTGATCATCCGTCTTGAGTTTCGTTTGTTCTAGGGATCTAGGGTAATTCAAGCATTTGGGCTAATAGCCACTTATCAATGAGTGCATACCATGTATGTCTTTCTGTGATTGGGTTAGCTCACTCAGGATGATATTTTCCAGTTCCAACCATTTGCCTACGAATTTCATAAACTCGTTGTTTTTGATAGCTGAGTAATATTCCATTGTGTAGATGTACCACATTTTCTGTATCCATTCCTCTGTTGAAGGGCATCTGGGTTCTTTCCAGCTTCTGGCTATTATAAATAAGGCTGCGATGAACATAGTGGAGCACGTGTCTCTTTTATATGTTGAGGCATCTTTTGGGTATATGCCCAAGAGAGGTATAGCTGGATCATCAGGCAGTTCAATGTCCAATTTTCTGAGGAACCTCCAGACTGATTTCCAGAATGGTTTTACCAGTCTGCAATCCCACCAACAATGGAGGAGTGTTCCTCTTTCTCCACATCCTCGCCAGCATCTGCTGTCACCTGAGTTTTTGATCTTAGCCATTCTCACTGGTGTGAGGTGAAATCTCAGGGTTGTTTTGATTTGCATTTCCCTTATGACTAAAGATGTTGAACATTTCTTTAGGTGTTTCTCAGCCATTCGGCATTCCTCAGCTGTGAATTCTTTGTTTAGCTCTGAACCCCATTTTTTAATAGGGTTATTTGTTTCCCTGCGGTCTAACTTCTTGAGTTCTTTGTATATTTTGGAAATAAGGCCTCTATCTGTTGTAGGATTGGTAAAGATCTTTTCCCAATCTGTTGGTTGCCGTTTTGTCCTAACCACAGTGTCCTTTGCCTTACAGAAGCTTTGCAGTTTTATGAGATCCCATTTGTCGATTCTTGATCTTAGAGCATAAGCCATTGGTGTTTTGTTCAGGAAATTTTTTCCAGTGCCCATGTGTTCCAGATGCTTCCCTAGTTTTTCTTCTATTAGTTTGAGTGTGTCTGGTTTGATGTGGAGGTCCTTGATCCACTTGGACTTAAGCTTTGTACAGGGTGATAAGGATGGATCGATCTGCATTCTTCTACATGTTGCCCTCCAGTTGAACCAGCACCATTTGCTGAAAATACTATCTTTTTTCCATTGGATGGTTTTGGCTCCTTTGTCAAAAATCAAGTGACCATAGGTGTGTGGGTTCATTTCTGGGTCTTCAATTCTATTCCATTGGTCTATCTGTCTGTCTCTGTACCAATACCATGCAGTTTTTATCACTATTGCTCTGTAATACTGCTTGAGTTCAGGGATAGTGATTCCCCCTGAAGTCCTTTTATTGTTGAGGATAGCTTTAGCTATCCTGGGTTTTTTGTTATTCCAGATGAATTTGCAAATTGTTCTGTCTAACTCTTTGAAGAATTGGATTGGTATTTTGATGGGGATTGCATTGAATCTGTAGATTGCTTTTGGTAAAATGGCCATTTTTACCATATTAATCCTGCCAATCCATGAGCATGGGAGATCTTTCCATCTTCTGAGGTCTTCTTCAATTTCTTTCCTCAGTGTCTTGAAGTTCTTATTGTACAGATCTTTTACTTGCTTGGTTAAAGTCACACCGAGGTACTTTATATTATTTGGGTCTATTATGAAGGGTGTCGTTTCCCTAATTTCTTTCTCGGCTTGTTTCTCTTTTGTATAGAGGAAGGCAACTGATTTATTTGAGTTAATTTTATACCCAGCCACTTTGCTGAAGTTGTTTATCAGCTTTAGTAGTTCTCTGGTGGAACTTTTGGGATCACTTAAATATACTATCATGTCATCTGCAAATAGTGATATTTTGACCTCTTCTTTTCCGATCTGTATCCCTTTGATCTCCTTTTGTTGTCTGATTGCTCTGGCTAGAACTTCAAGAACTATATTGAATAAGTAGGGAGAGAGTGGGCAGCCTTGTCTAGTCCCTGATTTTAGTGGGATTGCTTCAAGTTTCTCTCCATTTAGTTTAATGTTAGCAACTGGTTTGCTGTATATGGCTTTTACTATGTTTAGGTATGGGCCTTGAATTCCTATTCTTTCCAGGACTTTTATCATGAAGGGGTGTTGAATTTTGTCAAATGCTTTCTCAGCATCTAATGAAATGATCATGTGGTTTTCTTCTTTCAGTTTGTTTATATAATGGATCACGTTGATGGTTTTCCGTATATTAAACCATCCCTGCATGCCTGGGATGAAGCCTACTTGATCATGGTGGATGATTGTTTTGATGTGCTCTTGAATTCGGTTTGCCAGAATTTTATTGAGTATTTTTGCGTCGATATTCATAAGGGAAATTGGTCTGAAGTTCTCTTTCTTTGTTGTGTCTTTGTGTGGTTTAGGTATAACAGTAATTGTGGCTTCATAGAAGGAATTCGGTAGGGCTCCATCTGTTTCAATTTTGTGGAATAGTTTGGATAATATTGGTATGAGGTCTTCTATGAAGGTTTGATAGAATTCTGCACTAAACCCGTCTGGACCTGGGCTCTTTTTGGTTGGGAGACCTTTAATGACTGCTTCTATTTCCTTAGGAGTTATGGGGTTGTTTAACTGGTTTATCTGTTCCTGATTTAACTTCGATACCTGGTATCTGTCTAGGAAATTGTCCATTTCCTGAAGATTTTCAAATTTTGTTGAATATAGGTTTTTATAGTAAGATCTGATGATTTTTTGAATTTCCTCCGAATCTGTAGTTATGTCTCCCTTTTCATTTCTGATTTTGTTAATTTGGACACACTCTCTGTGTCCTCTCGTTAGTCTGGCTAAGGGTTTATCTATCTTGTTGATTTTCTCAAAGAACCAACTTTTGGTTCTGTTGATTCTTTCTACGGTCCTTTTTGTTTCTACTTGGTTGATTTCAGCTCTGAGTTTGATTATTTCCTGCCTTCTACTCCTCCTGGGTGTATTTGCTTCTTTTTGTTCTAGAGCTTTTAGGTGTGCTGTCAAGCTGCTGACATATGCTCTTTCCTGTTTCTTTCTGCAGGCACTCAGCGCTATGAGTTTGTTGGATGGCAATCTTAAACTTAGTGTTTGGTATACCAGATTCAGGATATTCAGAACACTACCAATTTCATCTGCTTTAATGGCAAGTGTTGCACAATGGTTGCAGATCTGCTTTACCATGGGGTGCAGTGCTCTAATTCAGTTACTCTAGAAGCTAAAATATGAGGAACACAGGTTCAAGGCCTTTGGGCTACAGAGTATATTCAAAGCTAGTTTGAGCAACATCGCGAGACCATGTCTCAAAATAAAATGTGAGAAATGAGTAGGAGAGATAGGTTCAGTGGTAGGTAGCACAGCCCTTGCCTCACAGGTACCTGAGGCACCTCTGTGTTCAATTCCAGTGCTGAAAAGTTAAATCAGGAGCTTTCCTCTTCGGCTCGATCCTGTAATTCTTGGAAGAAGACATCACAGCCTCTGTACATTTGTACCTCTATCCTCACTTCATATTTGGCAGACACGGTCCCTGCCTTCTAAGACAATATAGTCTAGTTGTAAAGAAATAACAACAGCCATTAGGAAGAACTTGGTCATGTAACCAAGTGTTGCATTTCTTCAGAGCTGTGATTTGGAGACCAATCTCACAAGACTACAAAATCAAGTGAGATTAGTTAGGAAAAATGTCTAATAGAGGTGAATTCTAAATTGACCTTTGAAAGACTGACAAGTGCTTAGGGGTAAGTGGTTTTGTAACAGCTTCACTTGTTGGATCCCAGTATGTTACCTTTTTTAGAAAAGCAATTTCAATGCAAAAAGAAACCACAAAAACCTAGGGCAATTTTTTTCTGTAGATATGGGCTTTGAACCTGTTTTAATTTACCTTCCAAAAGAACCAACCTAGTAGTACAATAACTTCACTATTATTTGGAGATTGGGAGAAAATCAAAAAGCGTTTGGTGATTTTCAAGTCTAATCTAAAGAACATTAGTGCCAAAAGCTTGTATTGTTCCAGAGAGGAAGTTAAGCAGGAAGGGCAAACGGATGGAGAAATGACAGACAGGCAGACAGGCAGGCAAGCAGACAGAAAGACAGGCAGACAGACAGACAGATGAACACACAGAACCAAGGGTCAAATGGACTGGGCTTTCTGTTGGAGAATCCATGGCATCTCTGAAGCTCAATCTATTTGTTACATACAGTTGAGTAGATAGGAGAGGTTACTGCTTACAGCTCGAGGAGGAGGCTGGTTATTGCAGTTAAACAATGACTCCAGGTTTATGGTACACAGATGGGTCAAGGAGACAGGCTTACCCAATCTTAGTAGAAGTGGTTTCCGTAGGGTATCAGGGTATAGTCTTCAGACTATAAACATCTGCAAGGAGAAAAAGCTGGTGTGAACTTCTGCACATACCATAGAAGTTCACACTCAGACCTCAGAGGAAAGGTTTGCCTTTTTGCTTTGTGTCTGAGGCTAGGGCCCTGGATATAACTGTGTTCATGTCATCAATGCAGACTCCCACTGGATGCCACACTGTCAAGTATCTCTTCAACCACAACACAGCTACATTGGTAGCTTTTTTTTTCTTTTCTTTCTTTTTTGGAGCTGGGGATCGAACCCAGGGCCTTGCACTTGCTACGCACGCGCTCTACCACTGAGCTAAATCCCCAACCCCATTGGTAGCTTTTTAACAAATAGCTAATTTGATTAGTTGTTGTAAAATAGGACACAGAAACGTAAAGCTCAAAGGTGTATGTCCCTAACTAGTCCTAAGAAGTCCAAGGACTCTGAGACAACAGCTGACAGTGAAAGTCAGTTCCAAGAAATGATGACTTAGTGCTCTGGAGAAAGGAAGGGATATTAAGAAATGTCTTGTTCAAGGCTATATGTATATATTGTAAAATAAGCTTCTTCAAATGCATATTTTTAATAAAATTAATATTTCTTTATCTGTATTAGATGACATACCTGTAGCTTAATATTCACAAATTTCTGTGATATAATGGTTGTCTGAATTGCAAACATGAGCCTTGTAGGCTACTGAGTTGACATGGTTGACAAGTAGAAGAACAGGCTCCTGATTCCACACCTATGATTTTCAAAGACGTGCAAAGTCTCCCTCATTCAGTTTCACAATGAGGATTTTTTTTAATTTTTCTTTTATTATTTTTTAATTATTTAATTTTTATTAAGTAACTAACTTATGTATTGAGCTCTGGGTACATGGTCTGATAGGGAATTCCAGTTTCAGCCATGAAAGTATCAATCATATTAAATAGCCAGTATATAGTAAAAACAATGTTTCTACATTGACACAAATAGAGATTTTAGTACTATAGATTGTTACTAGAGTTATGAGTAGAAGTTGCTATAAATGTATCAGACATATACAGGAGCATTTTTGGAAGTATACTGGCTTTGTTAGCTTTCGGTTATATAAATTCAGTGGCTATGGAAGTTGGATCAGAAGATTTGTGTATTTATTTTTTATTTTATTTTTTGTAGAAAACTGGGAAAGACATCACAAAATCTCCACTTTCTTTAGGGGACACTTCTCCCATATGTTCTTGATAGGCATTTGCCTTTATCCTTCTGGAATATAAGCTATTAATTTTTTTAAAGTGTCTCACTGAGCTTTACAAAGCATTAAGAAAGTTTACTAAATTACTTTTCCCTTTACAACATGCCGGAAGATTTTCTCTTGCCCTCCCTACTAAATGGATATTAAATCCTAAACAGATTCACAGGATTAAATTCTAGGACTAATATTTGGCAGACTTACCCAGGATTTATTAGGGATCAATGTGACCAATGGGATTGGCAGCTGACTAGTGTTCCTCCTCTCTTTGCATGTCATAAAAATAACATTGTTGCCATTATTACATCATTTCCATATCTTGAAATATGAAATATGTTCATCAGTCTAACTGCAACTAAATATTTTTATTAGAAGAGAAGAAGAAGAAGAAGAAGAAGAAGAAGAAGAAGAAGAAGAAGAAGAAGAAGAAGAAGAAGAAGAAGAGGAAGAAGAAGAGGAAGAGGAGGAGGAGGAGGAGGAGAAGGAGAGAAAGAAAGAAAGAAAGAAAGAAAGAAAGAAAGAAAGAAAGGAAGAGAGAGAGAGAGAAAGGCAAGTTTCCAGTTTTCAGGAGGTCAGCTGACATCAGTGGATCTGAGGACTGGCAAGTTGCCAAAACACAAATTTTCGTCTCCTCCATTGCCTCCCACACACAGATAATGGAAGAAGTCAGACTCAAAATATCTTGGGAGCCTGTTATTGCCCACAGGAACATCCAGTTTTGCCTACTGATGAATCTTTCCTGTTACAAGTTAGCTATGCAAAACTTGTCCCAAGTTCTAAAACAGCCAGTAGTGGTCACACTTTTGTCTTAAAGACACCAAGTCTGAACTGTAATGGTGGTGCTAATCCTGATTTACTCCTCCAAATGCCAAACCTGGAAGGAAAGGTCACAAGGGTCAGTGGGTTTCCCTTATGGTAAGCTTGAAAACAAAACAAGAGGACGCTTAGCTAGAGGAGACACTCAGGACATTGGGGTGGCTCTAATCTTGCTATACTTTTCGCAGACAGCCCACTTACAGCTCATCTGTCACCCAGGGTCACTGCCTGCCTTCCTGAGTGGCTACTGCTTAGTCCTTGAAATGTTTTGCTCATTTTTTTCTCTAGCAAAACCAACTTTCTCTTTAGAAAAACACACACACACAAAAAAAAAAAAAACAAACAAAAAGTACTACAGCCTTTATGTTAGGAAGACCTCAAGATTACTCGGTCTGAAAGGCATGCCGGCTAGGAGGAGCCTCTCTGGTGTCATTCCCTCTTTACACAAGTTTTCAGTCTTGTTAATCTTTTACATTCAAAACATTTTTGGCATAGTAGATCTGCATTTAATTAACACAGGCACTTGGAAAACTAAGTCATTTGGCCTTACAAGGAGAAGAAGGAAGGAATAAATGTTTCAAGCCCAAAGATCTGACACTCCAAAGCTTAGCAGTTTATGTGCATCACCTCTCAGCTATTGAGGCTGGATGTGGAAGCAATCCTACGTTTATAAACTATTTGGAAGCAACTCCTATTAGGATTAGTGCTCTACCTCATGTGAACAGGAGTTATCACACTCAGACACCATGAACTGAAGCTGATCCAGCTTTCAATGTTTGTGCAGTGAACAAGGAACCTTTAAATCCCAGCACTCCTGGTAATCTAGTGTGCACTTGCTATCTGGTCTCCATCAGACGGCTGACCTCAGTGCTTGCCAGGAGCATCAGTAGGGGTTTCCTCTCCTGTGATTTCATGTTCTTCCTATTCACTACCTCACAGATATCACCACAGTATGAAATAAACCCTGTAGGGTATTACAGATTTCACAAAGAAATCTGCCCATGCTAATTTCCCTCAGGGTAGCCCCACAACTTTTACATACTGTCAAACTGGCAGAGGCTACAAAACTGCTCTCTTCAAAATAAAGTTTACAAAAGGAGCTCCGAGGGAAAATGTGCTGGAGCCAAACTTGAAGGCCTGAGTTTAGTTCTTGGGTCCCTCATAGTAGAGGTCAATAACTAATTCCTGTGAGTTGTCTTTTGACTTCCACTGACTGTACATGTGTTCCCTGTAAACTTCGTAGATGTATTTTTTTAATTATCATTAAATTAAGTCATTAAACTGCATCATTATAACTAAAAATCATATAAGAATACATCATAAGATTATTTTTAGGGTTCCAGTGTTGTAGCTTAGTGGTAGAATAAGAACCTGGCATGCAGGAGGCCCTAAACTTGATCTGGGCCCAGTACCAGAAGAATTAGAAAGGAAGAAAACCTTGTACAATCCCAGCACAAAGGAACCTGAGGCAGGAAGATTGGTATGAGTTCTATCCCAATCTTCACTATGAAATGAGACCCTGTCTCAAAATAAACAAACAAACAAACAAACAAACAAATAAATAAATAGTAAAGGAATACAAGAAGAGAGAAGAGAACTCAGAAGAGAATGCATTCAGGTTTATAACTGATTTACCATTAATAGCAAATGACCCTTCCCACTTTCTTCTTCCTTGCTCACATCACAGGACCACCACTATCTTCTGTATGTTGCCATTATGAAAAGCCAGAGTTGCTTCCTTTCTAAGGAATTAGAAAAGAATGTTCCATCAAGGAACATTATTTCTAACAAGAATGATAATATAGGTATTAGGTATTTCTTCGAGTATAATCTAGTTGAACAATCTACTGGGCCTACAGTATTTCTTACTTCCAAGACCTGGAGGCAGGGACAATGTCCCTCTGTCATTCTATTGCCTGCAGATATGAACTGAGAAACATATGGGCCATTAGAATCACATATTTAGATAATGTCTGTCATTCTGTGTTTTAGTTTACTCTCCATTGCCTTGATAAAATGCTTACCAAAACCAACATAAGGAGAAAAGAGTTGATTTCAGCTTACATCTTACATAAAGAAGTAAAGTTAGAGCAAAAACTCAAGATAGAAATATGGATGCACAACTGAAGCAGAGACTCTTGGGAAAGGCTGCTCAATTGTCTATCTTATTCCAAACAGAAGGACCTGCAGGGGGTGATTGGAACCCTCCACTATGGATGGTCTGGACCCTCCCATATCAATCATAAATCAAATGCACTACCGATATGCCTTGAGGCCAATTTGATGGGCTAATGTTCTCAGTTGAGGCTATTTCTTCACAGATGACTGTAGTTTATATCAAGTTGACAGACAACTAAATTCACTTGTCCTCTTAAACTTGGTATCTAGAATCATCCTTGGCATATTTCTTTTCATTACATTTAATACCATTTTCTCCCTTTTCAAGGAGAGAGACCTACTTTCTTTAGACATCTTTTTTTCTATCTTGGAGTACTCAATGTACAAGATTCCTCACTTGACTCTGTTTATAAATGTCTAAAAAACACATAAAGACTAGTTCTTTTCAAATTCCTCTCCCTTTCTTTTAGAATTATACATACATTTCTATGCAGAATATACTGTAAAGAATAAAAGACAAACATTTTATATTAAGTTCATATAAACATATAAATTTCTTTATATTCAGCCCAGACCAAACCCTACATATGCTCTGTATCATAGTGGCTTTGTATAGATTTTATAGAATACTTAAGGTCATAATCTCTTAGTGATCTGGCTAAAACAGCAACACTTGCCCTAAAGAATCAGATATGATACTCTGGGTAGATATGTGTGTATATATTTTTGTGTGCCTGCATGTATGTGTGGGCATATAAGGATGTGGAATATGAAAGGCAGTGTATTGGAGAATGAAAGAACCAGCTCAGTGTAAGGGCCCAGGAAAGTAAGGTTATACCAAGACTGGGTCTTGAGCTCTAATGGCAGGGAATCTTGAGGCAGAGGGTAAAAGGAGGGTCATTGAGGCTTACTAACTGGTCTGTTTGACTCCAATCTTTGTCCTCCGTCATTTCTCCTCTGCACTCAAGCTGCCAGAAAATAGAAATCTGATCATGATAATCCCTTACTTAAAAGTCTTTAATAGCTTTCTGCTAACCCACAGGATAAAGTCCAGACTCTTTAGCATGATACATAAAGCCCTTTGTTATCTGGTTCTGGCATTCATGGCCAGCTTTATCTCTGTCTACTTCCCATCCAGCTAGAAATATACAGCTTTTCTATGTGGCTGGAACATGCTAAAAGATCGAGCTCTTTCTTTTATTAACTATCAACATACTGAGAGAAAGTCTGTGGCCATGAGAACACTTCATGAACTTTGAACTTGTGTTTTATTTCTTTAACCTCTCACATCTGCACATAGCTATTAGAAAGGTCACGTGACAAAATTATGTTGCTCTTGTGTGCTAACACATTTATCCAATTGCACTCAGAAAGACTTCTTGTTTCTATCAACTGTTCCCTAAAAGTTGTCAATGTACTTGCATTTAGTCAGGTATCATTCTTAATTTGCTATGTCCTGTCCAAGTTCAATTATAGTAAATAAACTACACATTATATCTCTTCATGTCTTGTTTTGTATTTTATTACATGCCTAGAAAATCACTTAGCAACTCATCTTAGGTGTTATGAAATTGGAAAATGAGTTTAGAAACGGAATGGAGTTTGGAAGTGATCTGGTTAGTGTAACCATGTAAGTCTTAATTTGGGGTTAGGGTAGGGATATGTGCGTTCTAATCACCAACTAGCCTGTATATTCCCTTTTGTTCTGTTTGTTAATTGGGAATAAGTTATGGCATGAAGTGAATCTACACCCTATTTTTCTTTTATTTATTGTGCAGCACTTCCAAGCCCATAGTATCTCATATTGAATTTTTTGCTAGTAAGATCACCTACTGACGAAGTTTATTGGTCATTCCTCATTTCCTAAATATCTTTATGTACCACTTAGAAAGACTAGTTTCTCTTTCCCTGAAACTCTGGCTTCTCTTAACTTGTCATTGTCCACAGATACTTGATGGTATATTTCTTTGTGTTTCCACAGGTGAAGGATGGGCGTAGAATTAGAGTTTACCTGAGAGAATAGCAGGATACGGGTTACATGAAGTGAGATACATAAAAACAGGGAGAGGGCTCCAATTTGGAAGAGGTTAAGATGAGAGGGGAGACATCTATCATCAAAGTTATTCAGAAACAAGAAACTTCCTTTGGAATGGTTGGTCAGGGTAGTCCAAAGGTCTCCACAAACCATGTTTGTTATTGTTATTGTCCTTGGTTACATTTCAGAGGTTGAAGGTAAGCCCCTTCTTCAGAAGAAGACATCATCTATGTAAGACAAATGTCTCAAATGTTTCAAGCTGGATCTCACCTGAAAGCCTCCTCCCTGTGGTCTAGCATCCATAGACTTAGTAAGTATATGAAAGTTGCTAAGAAGAGAAGCATTTAATTGTCCTATCCAGCTGTGATGCCTATGAACCATAAGGACCAGCATGGCAAGGTATCCATGAAGGTGCAATAATGATAATCACAGGTTGATGGTAACCAAGAGTTGTCTAGTTCGACAACTCGTCAAGACAGAAATCACATCTGGTTCTAGACACTTAGCCAACTCCCTGGGACTAGATAATAGATTTTAGAAGAGAATCTACATCTGCTACTTTGCTAGACTAGTATAGTCCTAACTAGATTCTTTCTTCTTTCTTTCTTTCTTTTTTCAAAGACAACCACACCAAGAACAATTCAGAGATTGTCTTCCAACCCTTGACTGTGAATGTTCCCCAAGGCTGAGCTCTAAATACACTGTTCATCTATGCAGCTGTTCATCTCATTTGCAGCTTGTCATTCATCAACTCTCATGGTTTCAACTTTTGTACAAGCTTTGTAACTCCCAAATCTTTATCTGATACATGAGCCTTCATTCAGACCTTGATCCAAATCTCTACTGCCTGACTCCATCTGGAATTCCCAATGGCAATTCTATCCTAACAAGTTTAGAATAGACTTTTTTCACCTTCGAGCCATTTTTTCCTAATAACCATGTTCAAAGTGACCTAACAATCGACTAAATTAGAAATCTAGGAGTACTTATTTACTCCCCCACTTCCTTTAAATGCCCATATGTACTTAGTTGTCACACCCATTTCAAATGTTCTTCCTTCATCCCTGTTACATTGTTCTGGTTATGACGCATACTGACTTGGATTCCAATATATTCTGGAAATTTTCTCAGATACAATAATGATTGGGTATAAAATTATTGCTTGTGCTGCTATCCAACTATTTTATCCCATTTGATTATCGATCATATTCCTATCTGCATTAAAATTCATCTTAATATTATGTTCTTCTCTGTCAATACAGGTAAATATCTGCTAAATACAGTATCAGAATGATAAATGTTAACAGTGAGATATGAGTTATGCAGAGCATGTTGAATCCAGTATCAAATGCTCATCTGAGATATTTCTTTCAACATATCATGCTGGGAAGACTATGGTTTTTCTAATGATCTGTTCCTTGCTACAAAGTAAAGAAAACCTTGAAAGCAAACTTAAACAAAGAAAACATTTATTCTTCTCCTCTCCTGGTAGACAGATCTGAGACCTCTTTTCCAATTTGAATTTTATCTTATTGCTTTTTATTTCTGCTCTGAAGTACCTTAAGTAAATACTGAGTAAGATAGCAATGTGAACTCCATGCTTCTTGAAAAAAGAATGTGACTAGGGTTATAGTCCCTGATTATTTTAGCTTCATAGTTCTGAAGCAATCTGTGTAAAGCAGAGATAACAATGTAAAACATCTACATAGTTCATGAGAACTTGGGCAAACTGCTTTTTGTCTTTTTTTTCTTCTTAAACACCATTTCTTTCATTAGGACTCTTTAAAATGTCAATTTAATTATAAAGTTTATACTTATTACACAAAGTTGAAACAGTAAAAATAAAAATGAAACCTTTTAAAATATCACAGAAACCATATACCAGGTAGTAATATGCAAAATTTTGTCTCTACTTTTATAATTTTCACACATCTAAACTATATGTTTATCCATTTTCTGATTTATAAACTCATTTGAATGTGCATAAATGTCCATACTATTAGTTGTTTTCAGATATGAAATATACTTCTGTTGTCAATAAAAATATCAAATCCCTATCATATAAATGTAAACAGATCCTTCTTATTGGACTGTATAAGAAGTAAATGAGCCTACAAGAGTATATTCTTAAAAGAAAGAATACATCGCTATACCCCTTAAGAAAAAGGAGAGAACAAAAAGATAATCAGAGAGGGGATGTGCCTGAGTAGAAGCATTTGAAAAGAAAACTGAGTGATACTCTGGTAGTGACATTGCAATAAGATGTTCTTTGTGGAAACTGATTAAATATTGCTAGAATGGTCCTTTCTCAAAGAGAAAACCTGAACATCTGTAAATAAATATCTTTCCAAAATACATGCCCTCCACAGACATTTTCTCTCATTAAAATGAATAATGGCTCTTTAAAGTATATCCCCATACATTCTAACAATACTTAAGTAAAGATAACATGAGGACTGCATAAATCTGACTCAAGTGACCTTCACTCTAAGGAGTCTCCTGGTAGGAGCTAATCTTTAAACCAGGAACATCTGATAAATCTGGGAGATTCATTCACAGTTAGAGGTGGGTAGAGAGGGGTTAATTTCCAAGCCACAGTTACAGTTGGTGCTTAGTAGGAAGAACAAATATTTAGTTTTATGGCCCATTGCTTCTGCACAATCCTGTCCCCACATCCTTTCTCTGATAACCTTGCCAGAAGAATGTGAAAACATTTGCTTTGACTGAAGTAAATTCTGAAAGGTAACTCTAGAAATCCTATCTTTGTGATATGATAGTATATTTAAGTGATCCCAAAAGTTCCACCAGAGAACTACTAAAGCTGATAAACAACTTCAGCAAAGTGGCTGGGTATAAAATTAACTCAAATAAATCAGTAGCCTTCCACTGCACAAAAGAGAAACAAGCCAAGAAAGAAATTAGGGAAACGACACCCTTCATAATAGACCCAAACAATGTAAAGAACCTCGGTGTCACTTTAACCAAGCAAGTAAAAGATCTGTACAATAAGAACTTGAAGATTCTGAAGAAAGAAATTGAAGAAGACTCAGAAGATGGAAAGATCTCCCATGCTCATGGATTGGCATGATTAATATAGTAAAAATGGCATTTTACCAAAAGCGATCTACAGATTCAATGCAATCCCCATCAAAATACCAATCCAATTCTTCAAAGAGTTAGACAGAACAATTTGCAAATTCATCTGGAATAACAAAAAACCCATGATAGCTAAAACTATTCTCAACAATAAAAGGACTTCAGGGGGAATCACTATCCCTGAACTCAAGCAATATTACAGAGCAATAGTGATAAAAACTGCATGGTATTGGTACAGAGACAGACAGATAGACCAATGGAATAGAATTGAAGACCCAGAAATGAACCCACACACCTATGGGCACTTGATTTTTTGACAAAGGAGCCAAAACCATTCAATGGAAAAAAGATAGCATTTTCAGCAAATGGTGCTGGTTCAACTGGAGGTCAACATGTAGAAGAATGCAAATCGATCCATGCTTATCACCCTGTATAAAGCTTAAGTCCAAGAGAATCAAGGACCTCCACATCAAAGCAGATACACTCAAACTAATAGAAGAAAAACTAGGGAAGCATCTGGAACACATGGGCACTGGAAAAAATTTCCTGAACAAAACACCAATGGCTTATGCTCTAAGATCAAGAATCGACAAATGGGATCTCATAAAACTGCAAAGCTTCTGTAAGGCAAAGGACACTGTGGTTAGGACAAAACGGCAACCAACAGATTGGGAAAAGATCTTTACCAATCCTACAACAGATAGAGGACTTATATCCAAAATATACAAAGAACTCAAGAAGTTAGACCGCAAGGAGACAAATAACCCTATTAAAAATGGGGTTCAGAACTAAACAAAGAATTCACAGCTGAGGAATGCAGAATGGCTGAGAAACACCTAAAGAAATGTTCAACATCTTTAGTCCCTTCCTAATCAATGCAAAGGGAAATGCAAATCAAAACAACCCTGAGTTTTCACCTCACACCAGTGAGAATGGCTAAGATCAAAAACTCAGGTGACAACAAATGCTGGCAAGGATGTGGAGAAAGAGGAACACTCCTCCATTGTTGGTGGGATTGCAGACTGGTAAAACCATTCTGGAAATCAGTCTGGAGGTTCCTCAGAAAATTGGACATTGAACTACCTGAGGATCCAGCTATACCTCTCTTGGGCATATACACAAAAGATGCCCCAACATATAAAAAAGACACGTGCTCCACTATGTTCATAGCAGCCTTATTTATAATAGCCAGAAGCTGGAAAGAACCCAGATGCCCTTCAACAGAGGAATGGATACAGAAAATGTGGTACATCTACACAATGGAATATTACTCAGCTATCAAAAACAATATCTTTGTGAAATTCATAGACAAATGGTTGGAACTGGAAAATATCATCCTGAGTAAAGTAACTCAATCACAGAAAAACACACATGGTATGCACTCATTGATATGTGGCTATTAGCCCAAATGCTTGAATTACCCTAGATGCCTAGAACAAATGAAAGTCAAGACGGATGATCAAAATGTGAATGCTTCACTCCTTCTTTAAAAGGGGAAACAAGAATACCCTTGGCAGGGAATAGAGAGGCAAAGATTAAAACAGAGACAGAAGGAACACCCCTTCAGAGCCTGCCCCACCTGTGGCCCATACATATACAGCTACCCAATTAGACAAGATGGATGAAGGAAAGAAGTGCAGGCCGACAGGAACAGGATGTAGATCTCTCCTGAGAGACACAGCCAGAATACAGCAAATACAGAGGCGAATGCCAGCAGCAAACCACTGAACTGAGAATAGGACACCCGTTGAAGGAATCAGAGAAAGAACTGAAGAGCTTGAAGGGGCTCGAGACCCCTTATGAATAACAATGCCAAGCAACTAGAGCTTTCAGGGACTAAGCCACTACCTAAAGACTATACATGGACTGACCCTGGACTCTGATCTCATAGGTAGCAATGAATATCCTAGTAAGATCCCCAGTGGAAGGGGAAGCCCTTGGTCCTGCTAAGACTGAACCCCCAGTGAACGTGATTGTTGCGGGGAGGGTGGCAATGGGGGGAGGGTGGGGAGGGGAACACCCATAAGGAAGGGGAGGAGTAGGGATTAGGGGGATGTTTGCCCTGGAAACCGGGAAAGGGAATAACATTCGAAATGTAAATAAGAAATACTCAAGTTAATAAAAAAAATAAAATAAAAAATTGAAATGTAAATAAGATATACTCAAGTTAATAAAGATAAAAAAAGAAATCCTATCTTTGGTCTATTTTTATCTACCTGTTTACCTGTCACCTATTTATCTATCTATCTATCTATCTATCTATCTATCTATCTATCTATCTATTACCTATCTATCTACCTACCTCCCTTCCTATCTATGTATATATTTATCTCTTGTCAAATATTTAATAATGCCCAACCTTTTTTTAAAGTGGCAATGTATTTCCCTTAAGGGGAGAGGGAGAGGGAGAGGGAGAGGGAGGAGAGGGAGAGGGAGAGGGAGAGGGAGAGGGAGAGGGAGAGGGAGAGGGAGAGGGAGAGGGAGAGGGAGAGGGAGAGGGAGAGGGAGAGGGAGAGGGAGAGGGAGAGGGAGAGGGAGAGGGAGAGGGAGAGGGAGAGGGAGAGGGAGAGGGAGAGACAGAGAAATAAAGACATTCTGGAAGATAATGTCAAATTACCCCCAACTTTGAGCAATATAAATCATTAATTTCATTATTGTTCAGAATTACATTGAAAGATTAGAGAAAACCAAAACCAGAAGGAAAACTCTTAATTTCCACAGACCACAGATAAGTATAGCACAAGTTTTAAGTTGAGACAAGCAGGTGTCCTTCAATATTGGCTCTGGAATATTAACACCAATGTCACTTGGAAAGTAGCTTTAAAATATTTGCATTTGTGGGCAGCCATGAATACAATGACATTGTGTACTTGGTGTATCTTTAAGTAATGGCAGATATATGGATATAAAGTTCAACGTTCAGTTCTAACAGAAAGAAAGTTTGTGGACTATACTCTAATGCCACTGAATTTTAATTCTAGGATCTAATGATGAAATTGCATTCACATTTTGTTTAAAACTGGCACTGTGGCTAAAATTTGAGAAACTCTGTTTTCTAAAACTTGGTCTTGAATTGGTACAATTAGTGCTACATGAGTGCCCCCCCCCAAAAAAAAGAAAAAAAAAGAAAAAAGAAAAAAAAAACCTCTTTTCCAGCTTCTGAATCATGGTTTCTGGATAAATTGCAGTCTTCAAACTTCAGAAGCTAGTGGTACCCATGTACACCAAAGCCCTTGTCTTCAACCAGGTATAATTCTTTAAAAAAAGAAAATAAGGATACCCAATGTTCAGGGAACATTGTGGAAGAGTGCTCAGAAGTATTATAAGGGGCAGAAGATCAGGGAATTAGTTCTGGGATTGTGTCTCCTATGTATATCATTACACCAATAAAATCTCACCATCATGACTGTCGAAACATGGGCTGAAACAAGGACTCCAATAGGCATGTTAAAGTAGACATGAAAATTGCCATAAGGAACCATGTCTACACAACAAACTGTGGGCAACTAAGGAATGATGAAAATGAGAAAAACAGTCTTCCTCAGAGAAGACAAACCAAAGTTCTCCAGGATCAATGGTGAGCCCTGAAAATATATATACTAGTAACATTAGACAGATGAAACAGGTTATATTTAGGAATATAGGTGTATGCTTAAATGCATGCAGCAACAATTAGTGAAGGGAAAAAGAAAGGCCAGGAATTTAAGATTGAATAAAGCAGGGTATATGGGAGGATTTGAAGGAAGGAAAGGAAAGGGTAAAATGTTGAGATTATAATCTCAAAAAAAAAAAAAACAAGTAAAAGGAAAAAAGAAGTTCCTCTATTTAGGTGGAGGAAGTGGGAGTTTGAGAGTCCACAGTGTTTCATTAATGATATCTTCTTACAGAAAAATACAAAGTCAAGAAAAGGGCAAAAGAGGTTACTCCATAGCTCCTATCCTGTGAAAGTTATTTGGCAATAAGTATTTTAGGTCTGCAATTTCAACAAAGTATGTAGGGAGGTTAAAATAATGATGAAAATATGACCTGACATAATTGGAATTTTAAAAATCAACTTTTTTCGAAAACTGATCTTAACATATTCAGTTACCATTTAAGCAAGCAAACAAAAAATCCATTATTAAAACTATTACTATTATTCAATATATTCATACTATGTTTATATTTATGTCTGAGAACAGAAAGTGAAAAGACATGTGATATCAAGCTCCTCTATTATGGGGAAATTCAAAAGTTTGTTACAAAATGCCTTCCAGCTTTGATGTAACACCTGACCATCAGTCGGCCTCTTCAGTACTGACATTGTAAAAATTTATTCAGATGTTTCTGGATATCTCAGAAACTTAGAGGGAACAGACTGGAAATACTTTACCAACTGTAGAGTGTCCTTTTGCTATGATCTCATGTAAAAACTATGCTATTTGTAATGATACTGGCTCTGCAGACTCTGATATTGGAAGAATTGCAGAGGCCAAGAGATTCACTCTAGAAATAACATGAGGCTGCCTCACCAGGAGAATATAGGAAGAGTTCTAGAGTAGATCGCTGTACAAAAGTCACAAAGGCCAGACACTCTGAACTGTAGTCCTTACAGTGAAGTGGGCAGTTAGAGAGCACAATCCAGGGTAAGAAAAATAGAGATTTGTTTATTACATTCATTAAGTTTGTTATCTTTGGAAGCAAATCCAGTTTTTACAGAAAAAAAAATCTGTATTAACAAAAAGATAGCGCCTATTTTCTTGACTGAGGTGCACAGAAGATAAGTTCAATATAAATTTCAAACTCTCTAGAATCATAAACCTTCTGTAACTTACTCCATAATAGAAAGTGGTTACTGAGGCTCTTTTGCTTTCTTCTTCCTGAGGCCAACAATTATCTGCACTACCAGGAGCACTAGCTATAGAGTAATTTGACCTTGAATTCATGAACTTATTCATTTATTTATTTGGTCAATCACTTTTTGTGGAGCACTGAATATACCCGAGTTCAATTTCTCATCTGGTGTTCCACCATCATATGAACCCGGGAAGGTATTTGCCTTTTCTGGGAACAATAAGCATCTACCTCAATGATTTGAAAGAAAGTTGACATTAAATGTGAAAACTTGGAGCATCAGGAAGAATACAGTGATATTATGCTCACGAAAAGATCAGAACTACTAAGTCTTGTATATTCGAAGACTATTAATAAGTTTTCCATCCTCCAAGGAGGACAGATAATAAGTAATACATTATGTTAGTTAGGGTTTTACTGCTCTGAACAGACACCATGACCAGGGCAAATCTTATAAAGAAAAACATTTAATTGGCTTACAGGTTCAGAGGTTGAGCTCATTATCTTCATGGTGGGAGCATGACCACATCCAGGTAGACATGGAGCTGGAGGAACCTAGAGTTCTACCTCTTGTTCTGAAGGCAGCTAGGATAAAACTGTCTTTCAATCAGCCAGGACAGTGACACACTTCCTCCAACATGGCCACACCTACTCAAGCAAGGTCATACCTCCATATAACGCCACTCTAAGCCAAGCATATTCAAATCACCACACACATCATAGTCTTAGTAAAAGACTATTAGGTAGAATCGAGATTACACATCTAAGATTATTAGGCATGCTGCTTCTCTTCTCTGTTCTAGCATTTAGAACTCTAACTTACCATCACTCTGTAGAAAACAGACAATGAATACTTTGCAAACAATGTGTGAATGGATGAATGCATCCTTTATGAATTAATGAATTGCAAAAGATGTACATACTATTGTAGATGTACCAACAAAGGACCTGTTCACTTGTAAGAAAAGATGTGTATAGACATTGATTTGCATTTGTTAGGAGCAACATATGGAAAAAGGATATTTGTTTGTTAATTAAGAGTATGAATTGAAAGACAAGGAAGACTTCTGAGATTAGCTTTCAAGCTTGATTAGAAGATTCCCAGGTTCTGCAAATATAGTAGGAGACCTGATTTGAAGACATAATAACATCAAAAGATGAATGATATGAATGCTAATGGTTTGTAGAGCATGGGGATGTTGTAGTCAAGTAGAGAATGAAGTGATGAAGCAGATACTAATCTGCAACATGGTTGAAAAGTGCTGTGTGTCCTGGGACATTTAGACTTCATCCTGCAAGCAATGAGCCATTAAGGAAGAGTGCTTAGAATTTGACAATGTTTCTGTGCATAAAGGTTCAGGCTTGAACTGTGAAATTTGGACACTACAGATTCCATAACAGAAATGAATCTTTTTAAATCATACTGACTCTGTAAGTCCTGTCCCGGGCATCTTCCATAAGGCCACTTTTTTTTAAAAAAATTAAATCTATCTAGTGATATATAATATCAGCTTTGAAAAAAAACATCTTTTTTGTTGCTTGGTATGCTTCTCTGGTTACCTGACGAAGTGCCCAATGGTGTAAAGTTTAGAGCTTATTTCTTAACTGTTGTACTAATAAAAGGATAAAGATGGGGGAAATAAGTTCTATAGAGGTCTGGGTAAAGGGGGTATCTCAGTTGGTCCATGCTGAGGCATCCCTTCCCCCTGAGGGACCAGTCACCCCAGGGTATAGTATAGAATAGAGTTTATTTAGGGCATGGGGAGCGAGTTAAGAGGGGAGAGAGAGAGGGGGGGGAAGAAGAAGAGGAGGAAGAATCAGAAGAATCAGAAGAATCAGAAGAAGAAGAGGAGGAGGAGGAGGAGGAGGAGGAGGAGGAGGAGGAGGAGGAGGAGGAGGAGGAGGAGGAGGAGGAGAAGGAGAAGGAGAAGGAGGAGAGAGGAGAGGCCAGCCATGAGCATGTGGAGAAAAGGGGAGAGGGGAATGGGGAGAAAAGGGACAAAGGAGGAACAGCAAAAGAGAACAAGAGCAAGAACAAGAGAGTGAGGAGGGGGCACTCAGAACCTTTTATAGTGTCAGGCATACCTGGCAGTTGCCAGGTAATTGTGGGGGTGGAACTTAGATAGAATGCTAACATTAACTCCATGGATAAGTCAAAAATAGAATGTTAATCATAGATTGGGATTGGAATTCTTAAAGGTTTCACAGTAACTCAAGGTTTAGGTACTGACTAAAATGAAGGAGATAGAATTTGTACATGTTATTAAGTGGGAAAATATCTTGGAAGAAAATCCAATTTAAAGACTTCAGATATTGTATATCTCCTTAAAATAGGGCTGTTGGTAATGCACATCTCAGTGAGGAAATATTTGCCACATGAATCTTGAACTTAGGAAAGTTAATGTCAGACTTTGAAAGATAATTTAGGACTGTAGAAAAAGTGAACTGACAAAAAAGTTGAAAGTCAGGACGATTTATGCAGGGATCTCAGGAAAGAATACCTAGCATGACATCAGAAGTGCAGAGTTTTTCACTACTCATATTGAACAACAGGAGCACAACATTACCTTCATCATTTGAGTGATAAAAACTGATACTATGTTTGATACACTTCGTCTTAGTTAGTGTTCTATATCTGTGAAGAGACACCATGGCCATTTCAATTCTTACAAAAGAAAGTACTTAATTAGTGCTTGCTAACAATTTTAGAGGTTTAGTCCATTATCATCATGGTAGGGAGCATGGAATCATACAGGCAAATATGGTGCTGCAGAAGTATCTGAGAGTTCTATATAAATTAAAGATCCAATGGAAGCAGCTAGAGAGAGACCTAGTGCTTGGTTTAGGGATTTGAAACCACAAAGAGGACCCCCAAAGTGAAACACCTAATTCCTGTTGGAGTATTGCTACACCCAGACAATTTAACATTCAAATATAAGTGACCATGGGTCAATTTTTATGCAAACTACCACAACAGCCTTCCTGATACCCCATTTACAAGACAATAGGATTCAAGCCATTGACCTTAGTCTCATTTACACATTGGCTTTGTAAACCAACAGATTCAAAACAACCCCAGTGTCCTACTTAAGTCTAAATATAATACCAGGCAGAGAACATTTCCCCACTAGTATACAAAACCACTTTTCTGTGTCTGAATGTCTCCTGTAACCCAGCAAGCTCAACACTTCACTTTGTCTTCTACTATGTATTTCTGCATGTCATTTGATAATAATTCATAATCTTTAGTTGTCCCTAAACCTGGGCCTTGAAGAAAGCTGTCATACTTGAGGGAACAGAAGGTCCTGTATCTACATTAAAGGGATGAGTGTTGAATATGAGAAGAAATGTGTTTGAGACTGGGTTCTGAGGTTCAAGTATTGTACTGCAAGTATTTTGAGAGCACAAGGTTAAGTGCAGGAATAAAACTCCCAAGAATCTGTTTACCATTCTTTCTTAGATGATGATGTCCTCTAAATCCATCTAACATTGTCTTATTTTTTCTTTTAGTTTTTTATTAGCTATTTTATGTATTTATATTTCAAATGTTACATTGTTTCCCAGCTTCCCCTCCAGAACCCCTCATCCCATTCTGTTTCCCCCTGCTTCTATAAGGGTACTCCACCATCAATCCACTCACTCCCACCTCACCTCTTTGGCATTCCCCTACACAGGGAAAATGGAGCCTTCACATTGGAACCAAGAGCCTCTCCTCCCATTGATGCCTGACAAGGCCATCCTCTGCTATCTAAGTGGCTGGTTTAGTCCCTGGGAGGTGTCAGGTTGGTTGATATTGTTTTTCCTGTGGGGTTAAAACCCACTTCAGCTCCTTCAGTCCTCCTAACTCCACTGGGTCCCCTGCTCAGTCCTAAAATTGGCTACAAGTATCCCCATCTGTATTGGTCAGGCTCTGGTAGAGCCTCTCAGGTGACAGCTATTTCAGTTTTCCTGTCAGCAAGCACTTCTTGGCATACTTTGGATGTTTTTTGGATTTGGTTTACAAGATTTTATTGAGTATTTTTGCATGGATATTTATAAAGAAAATTGGTCTGATGTTCTCTTTCTTTGTAGGGTCTTTGTGTGGTTTAGGCATAGGTGTAATTGTAGCTTCATAGAAGGAATTGTGTAGTGCTCCTTCTGTTTCCATTTTGTGGAAGAGTTTGAAGAGTATTGGTATTAGGTATTCTATGAAGGTCTGATAGAATTCTGCACTAAACCCATCTGGTCCTGGGCTTCTTTTTGGTTGGGAGACTTTTAATGATTTCTTCTACTTCTTTACGAGTTATGAGACTGTTTAGGTGTTTTATCTGATCCAGATTTAACTTTGGTACCGAGTATCTCTCTAGAAAATTGTCCATTTCATCCAGATTATCCAGTTTTGTTGAGTATAGACTTTGAATTCCTCAGTTTCTGTTGTTATGTCTCCTTTTTCATTTCTGATTTTTTTTAATTTGGATACACTCTGTGCCCTCTGGTTAGTCTGGCAAAGGGTTTATCTATCTTGTTGGTTTCTCAAAAAAATCGGCTCCGGGTTTGGTTGATTCTTTACCCTCTGGTTAGTCTGGCAAAGGGTTTATCTATTTTGTTGGTTTCTCAAAGAATCAGCTCCAAGTTTGGTTGACTGTTTTTTTTTCTACTTGGTTGATTTCAGCTCTGAACTGAAGCCCAGAATCTCATTCTAAATTGCCCAAAGGCTAAAATCTATATGGAACAAGGCATGAGAATGTAGGAAGCACTTGGTTTGGTCTCCAGCACTGTATAAGCCTGGAGTAATGGTTACAACTTAGATCTCAGCATTCTGGAAGATAAAGGCAGAAGGACTTGAACTTCAAGGTCACCATTACGTACATAGTAAGTTCAAGGCCAACCTGGAGACTCTGTCTCAAAAAGAAGAAATATAGGAAAAGAAAAATGATTAAAACTATCATAATTCTTTTCACATTTCGAGTGAAGTGCAAGGGTATCAGAATAATTGAAAGAAGCAAGACTGTGTGTGTATGTGTGTGTGTGTGTGTGCATGTGTGTGTGTGTGCATGTGTGTGTGGTGTGATGTGATGTCATTTATATGTGTTATTTTATGATGTGAAATGCCCAGGATATATAAATTTACATATGCAGAAATTAGATAGTGATTATCAACAACTTTGAAGAGAAAGATGGAGAGTAACTACTGGTATGGACAAGGTTCTATTTTAGGGAAAGAAAATCTGCTGGAATTAGATAATGCTGCTTTTACCATGTTTTGTGACTATACTAAAACACAATGAACTGTACCCTTTGAAAAAGCCAATTCCACTACATCAGAATTATATCTGGATAATACCCACAAACAGAGAGAAATAGATATAAAAATAATTTGTTTTGTCTGTTAAATCTGCAGTATTGAGGCAATACATCTTCCATATTTTAAGCACAATAGTGACTTTATTTAATGTGGTACATATTTGTTTATTATCCTATCTCTGGCAAAGAATTGATACAGTTTAGAATAATACTGTCATGCTTGAAGATTTAGGCTGAAAATTATGAAGGTGTAGAAAGAAAGAGTCTACAACCCCAAGTATGGATTTCAGAGCTCATTAGGTGAGTATTTGCAACTGGAGGGCAGATAATCCACCAGCTTCTCCATGAGATGAAGCTGGTGTGGGGTTCATGAAGCATTGACTATTGGTATTAGTATGAGGTTCATGTACTACCTATACTGGAAGGGATGTAAAAATTACCTTTTACCCTCTGTTTGGGTTGCAATGTCATTAAAAGGCTATATAGTCTACACACTCCACCAATTGAATTATATACCAGTTCTCCAGCATTGTTTGTTTTTATAATCATTTAAACACACAAAACACACACACACACACACACACACACACACACACACACACACACACACACACACACCTATACCTAGAAAGTCATCTAGCCTTTACTTGAAAAGGAAAAGAAACAATTATGAAGACAAAAACGTAAACATCTCATGTTTTCATGAAAAGAAGTGAAAAATACCTCCAATCCCATTTTTTAAAGTCTCTGTCCGAGAACAGTGCTACTCATAGTCAACACTTCTATAACACTTTAGAATTTCATCACATTTGTATGCTGAATGCCAAAGGTAACACCTACTGCAGGAATTACACACTACTTTAATTCCAGGAGTCTAGAGAAATTGTAAAAATAGCACTACCATTTTTTTATGTTGCTAGTATCACACATCCTAAATAATGAAACCTCCTGTGTTTCTGTAAAAGTGCTCCTGTAAATGGAAACAGGTGAAATGGATAGACCAGCCTGTTTCTTGTTCTTTTTTTTTACAGAGAAACATTGAATCTGGTTTAACTATGAGCATTCTTCAAAAGATTACCATGATTTAATTGACTTCATTTTGATTAATCTAAAAAGTGGAATGATACATGACACATAAGGCCATGGTCAAAATCATAGTTATATTTGATGCATTTTACAAACCTGTACAACGAAGTTGCCAAAAGCTATTCCCCAGAAGTAATAAAACTCTGGTATGTGCTTAGTAAGAATGTTGACAACACTCCTGTGAGATATGAGGTTTGAGTATTATTACAGCTGGGGAAAGACATGATGTTAAGTTAAGTGACTTGTCCAAGGAGACACAATAAATTGGATGTAGTCTTTGGGAAAAATCTTGATTTCCTCTTTGACTTTTCTCTGTGATACTATATGACCTTTCTGAGCTGCTAGAGGTTTCCTCATTAACCTTGTAGTTAATCTTTTTGTTTTATGATAACTTTTCTAGATATATAAATACAATCTTTTTAATACAAATTCTCAGGCCATGGAAATTAAAGAAATCCACTTCTAATAAAGACCAGAGAAAATCTATTGTATCCACATGATATTGGAAACCCAGTACCTAATGACTTCCATCTGCCCCTAGTAACTGATGGGAGGTTATCACACGGCCTTAAACATTACCCTTATTATTTGGGACCAATACATAAATATGTTAGGACTACTAGCTAGACTTTGTGATAATGGGAACAATATGTAGAATATAATAGAAGTTCCAAAGTTTTTTGTTTTTTTTTTAGTGAAGCATGATCAGGAAAGAAACTTCATTCTAATAACAAAAGTGCTGTTTGCAAAGCTCCACTTGCTCTTTTCTATGTAGTAAGCTGGGTGTCTAGAAGTTAGTTTTAGTCAGAAGGAAATGCTACTTCATATGATGCTTCACAAAGTATGATGCCACCATGTAATGTGCCTTGTGCTAAAAAAAACACATTCCAGATAGAAACAGTCTCTGGTTCATGTGTGTGAGTCAGACTAGGACAGAACTACTACAGAGACGCCAAACACAATGGCATAGCTTAGGTCCATCCAAAAGCTAGAGCCCATGTAACATTTGACTAATGTATGTGTATTATTAAAAAATTACAAAATTAGAAGATAGAATAACTATAAATGTGCAAAAAAATCCTGGGTTTGTGGAATACACTTCTAATTCCAGCTCTCAAAAGTCTGAGGGAGAAAGACTACCAACTCAAGGACAGTTAAAGTACAGTACAATATCCTGTCTCAAAAAGAAAGAAAGAAAATAAATAAATAAATAAATAAATAAATAAATAAATAAATAAATTGTAAGGAACTCAGGATCAGAAGTGTGCTTTAGTACCAAGAAAATATGTTTGAAAAGGACTACCCACTTTGTGACACTGGATTACTAGGATTCACATCTGACATATCCCTCAGATGTCTTCTAACTGAATACAGAAAAATTAAGTATTTCCCATTGTTTCATCAGTGACAGGAATACACTTTGGATATGTGAAAGACAAATCAAAATATATTGGAGATCCACAAGGATGGCATTAGAAGGGACCAAGTAACATGTATTCTTTCTAAATGTTCTCAGACTGAGTAGAAGACCTATAGTCATTTCAGTCTGACCTTCATATCTTTGTCTTGTTAATAGCTGAAATCAAAGCAGACTTTGATCCTTGGAGACATTTATGTCATAGATGAACTTATTCTTCTGGTCAAGATTTGGGAAACCTCTGGCCAATGAACCTTATGCTAGAAGCACTCACATAGAATGACTACATTCACAGGATGCACAAGAAGCCTCCTTCTGTTTTATAAACCCTACTGAAAGTCTGTGATGCTGCTGCAGCAGGCACACTTCCCAGGAAGCTAACCATGGAATAGGTAGCCACAGAGTAGACAGCCTTGGAGTAAGCTAGCCTTGGAATCAATCCATAAGTCTGACTTTAAAATAATGTTGCTGACTTTAGTGAAAAAGAAAAATGAATCAGGACACAGTCATAAACATAAATGAAAGATTATGGATCAGAAAAAAGAAAGGGCAAATCTTACAAAGGATGATGATGGTGCATCTATCTCAGTGAGCAAGCTTTTGAGTGTTAATGCACAATTCAACTTCAACAAAGCAATGTTACACACATGATTGGAGGAACAGGATGTGATTCTTATTCTGTTCTATTAGAAGGAGAAGAATGTTCTCTATGTTTAATAAAGTAAGAAGGATACTGGAGGACCAAAAGGAAGACATTAGAACCAAACTCTGCTTCTCCTTTTGCTTGTTCAGATCTCTCACCCCAGAAGGGTCAATTCATTTACAAATTCAAGTAGACTCCTACAGTGCGAGAGATAATAATGATGGCAAGGCCAGGATATGAAAACCACAATAATCATGAGGAAATGATGTTAGTTACCATACTTAAATTTTTGTGTGACTTTAAGATCAAATAAGTAGAATCAAACAGTAGAAAGCCCCTCCAAAGGAAAGTTTCTGAATTCTTGCTTTGATTACAAAGAATATTTTTTAATCAGTGAGGAATAAAGTGCTCCATAATAATATTCCTGACATGTCCATTTGGTATACAAATATGTATGCATATTAATTAGTGTATCTTCATGTATATGTATATACATGTGTGCCAATGCATATGGAGGACAGAGGGTATCATTCCTCAGGCACTGTGTTTTTTACATATATATGCAGGGTCTCTCATGACTTAGGATTTGCCAAGTAAGATAGGTAGTTCACCACTGGGATCTCAAATATGTTCCATGGTCTTCTGCATTGCTACATCGGTTTTGGGAAGATCAAATTCAGCGGTCCTTGTGCTATGGAACACATCCACTGAATCAACTGCTCAGCTCTGAAGTATTCATTTAAGTGGAACGTTGATCTACCTACTGTAGCAACTTTTGAGGAAAACATTTCTTATCAACAACAGTGGCCATAATGTGTCATCAAGACCCCGAGAGGACCTTTAACTTTCCCCCCTTCCTATTATACATCACACAGCAAGCAGCATTGTCACTGTGGTTGGGAGCAATGCATTTTCATGTTCACCTCATGAAGAGATGCCTGCAGTGTGCCTGCAGCTAAATGCAAAGTGTAGATTAAGGGACCTGTGGCCTTAGATCCCTGGGTGCCTGTACACACTCTCCATTAGGCTGCTTTGACAGAGCTGGTCATGGTGCCGTGGGAGCTTTTCTCCCCAGGGATCTTGTTACCTGAGGTCATTTTCATAGAGATATCAGGCCAACACAACTCCATTTCCAGAGTCTCTCAGCATGGGTCTCTTATTTTAATTAGATGTTAAAATAATTGAATAGACATTCTTAGCTTAATTAATTTCCTAGCTATGAATTCTGTGTAAAATACTATATAAAAGACTGAACAGGCAAAATGTTCATGAGAAATATTAATTTGGGGATTGTATGACCTAATTATTCTCTTTTGGTTAAGAAAGAAAGTTATAACCATCAATGAACACAGACTCCTAAGGAGCTTGCAAACAGGATCTTTATGGACATTTGTGTCCTTAATGTCATGTCACAAAAAGCCCTTTGATACATTTTACAAAGTTTTGTGAAAATGGATTAATATATGTGAAATTTTAATGTGTATATATGTAATAAATAATCTCAAGTGTAATAGTTTGCTCTATTGCTCTTCTAAATAGCTTTAGACTTATATTAGTAACCAATAAGAGTTAATTAATATGCATAAATTATATATGTGAAATACATTAGAAAAATAAGTAAATTATTTAAAGTTTTGAGAGGAACATATAGTGATTAGCCATGGACATAAAATTACAAGTCTTGCCTTGCTAATATTTGTTCTGAGATTCATTCCATATTATGTAAGGCCTGGGGATAAGAATTACATTAAGATGAAATTTGAGCCCCTCATGGGGAGGTAGGAAACCACTTGGCTCAACCTGAATTTGTGACTCCTTCTTAATGTGACTGTATGTCTCATCTCTTTACACCTCTTTAATTCCCTCTCTGCTCATATGCTGGAAACAGTAGGAAGGCCAATTTGATAAGCTTGGAATTATTAAATTAACATGAGTCAATGACTCCTTATAAAGGGATAACACAATCGTGCAAGGTAGTCACTGTATGTGCACTTTAATTTTACAAACATTTATATGTCTATTCAAGCTAATATTATTGTTCCTAATGATGACACAGGGTATTGAAATTTTGTGACCCCTGGAAATTTACATATACATTCTTCACAATCATGGAAATATAATATGTAGCTGGAGGATGTATTTATTGACTTATTCTTTTCTTCCTAAATGTTCATTCCCATTTTCATTGCCAACATTAATTTTTTTAACCTAATGTCATTGCTAGATAGTCCTTGTTTCAGAGAATGCAAAGAGTAGACTAGCTCCATGGTTTTCATGGCTTAATTGTCTAGACACCAAAAATCTTGACTACACATTAATCTCCTATACCCGGTACAAGTCAAAGACACGCAGCAATGGCAGTGGGGATCAGTCAAAAAAACCAAAACAAACAAACAAACAAAAACTGTACACATACAGGCTGCAGATCTTCACAGAGCTGGGCATTTCTCTGGAAATCCATGTCTAAGGGAAGCACACTCCTAGATAGAGTTGAGAGTTTAAGGGCAAGCCTGATATTGTCTTAAACTCTTTCCTTGTCCCCAGGTGTATCAGTATCATAAGGTGATAATAGCCTAATGGTCCAGAAAGATAACTTGTTTGGGTCAATGATGAAAGGTTAGACAAACTAGCTTTTTAAACAGATACCACAGGGCTTGTTAATTTTTTGTCATTGTGACATAAACTAAAGTGACTCAGTGAGAAAGAAAACTCAATTGAGAAATTGTGTTCATCAGATTGACCTATAGACACATTGGCAAAGTAGTTTCTTGATTGATGTGGGATGGGCCAGCCCATTTGGGTGGTTGTCCCTGCTGGGCAGGTCATCTTAAGTTGTATAAGGAAGCAGGATAAGCAAGCTACGGTGATAAAGCCAGAAAGCAGCCTTCCACCAAGTGGAATTGCTTCAGTTAACCCACCATGCTCTTGCTTCAGTTCATTCTTTAGGTTCCTGGCTTTGCTTCCCTGTAACAGGCAAACTGAAATTAATCCTTTCCTTTCCAAGTTGCTTCTTGGTGTCAGTTAATCACAACAATACAAAACAAACTAGGGCACAATGAAAAGGGTATATTGAGGATGCGGAATGTTCTCCCAATGCCATGTAATATGGAAGTCAATTTTGATTTTAGACATAACCACAGAGATGGAAGGAAAAGTGTAAGATTTACTGTTGGATTATTTTCGTGAGTGTGACCAGGACTACTTTGTGACATTTAGTGGGGAGTCAACAGGACACTCAGTGCTCTTTTGAACTGTTTCAAAATGTTTGTCTGTCTGTCTGTCTTTCTTTCTTCTTTCCTTTCGTTCTTTTTTTCTTTCTTTCCTTTCTTTCTTTTTCTGTAGCCCTGAGAATTATGTAGTCTTGACTTCCAGTAACTTTTCTTAGTTCAAACAAAAGAGGAATTCAAAGAGAACTTAAGTTGACTACATTAAAGCAGTTGCATTTCTGTGTATGTGAATTTGTATGATATCCGTATGATATACTGAAAGCAAGAACAAGTGGAAAAGGGAGAACACAAGAAGGTCCTGGATGTGAGTTGTCAGATTCCTGGAGTGAAGAGACTACAGTGAGTAAGAAGAGATCCAAAAGCTAAGTGTAGCTGGAGGAGGAAGCAAAGCAACCTTGACTCCCTCTACACTTGGGACTAGCTGAACAGAGACAGCTTGACATGCTTGGATTATCTTGATTAGACTTCAAATCATATTCAAGCTCTTTTACCTGGCAGGGAGGGGTAAGTGGATGGGTTGGGGAACACCCTCATAGAAGAAGAGGGCATGTGGTAGGGAGTTTATGGGCAGGAAACCAGGAAAGGCTAACATTTGAAATATAAATTAAAAAATATCCAATAAAAAAAGTGAAAAAAATTAAAAAAAACC